>NC_068311.1:31645385-31945385 GCF_025860055.1 Xyrauchen texanus
AGCAGTAAACAAACTCTGAAATTACATTGTGTGCCAAATTAATATTCAAAACAATGTATTTAAAATAAAACACATAAAGCAATGGGAATCTGTTAACCAAAACAGTTTGTCTAATAGTACTTTTTATTATTTGATACAGTTTTTACTTTTTATGATTACTAATTAAGAAATCATAAATGTTAGCATTTGAACTGTACCACTTAAATAATATAAACACATAAACATAGAAAAGTACATTTTCTAATGAGATTGGAAAAGTCCAAAGGAAAAATCTAATAACTAATCAAAAATATTAAGATAAAACATGTTATCAAAAAATAAAATACATAAATAATCTGTTGTTTTCCATATGAACATGAGCTGTATGTCTGATGGAGCATTCTTTAACATAACAGAGCTCAACTTGCATTAAGAGACAAAAGGTTTACAAAAACATCTTACCTTTGGTGTGATTGATAAATATATATATATCTCCCTGTATGTCTTTATCTTTGTCCAGCTTCACGTGCTGTTCTGTATCTGGAGAGGATTTAGTCCCCTAGTACAAAATATCATGTCATGTCAGTCTCCACAGATATGCAGAATAATATTAATAACTCATTGCTTTAGCAGTGGCCCAAAATAACACACACAGAACACAGAGTAACAATATTGTCGCTAGTTTCAGATAATATGGGATCGTTTGGAGCTTAAACAGAGTGCTTTTTTTAACTTATAGTTGGTTTGCCCCTTTCTGCTCCATAACCATCACCAACAGCAGAAAGTATTATTGTTGACACGTTTATGATAAACTGATAAATCAACAAGTGTGTACAAGCAGGTGAAGTTAGATGCTAACTCACTGCAGTGACACTCATGATAGTATTTCATTAGTTACGAGTAATCTTAACTGAGTAATGAACAATTAAATAAGTCGTAAAGTTATTTTAACTCCACTGAGGCTATCAGACACAGTTTTAATTAAATGTACAAAATATAAAATAAAAGGGCTTACTTTTCAGTTTTCGGTAAATTCCATGATGCTGAAGAACTGTTGCAGCTCCGATGTTAATATCCACACTTCTCCAAACGCGGCGAATCTTCTCGAAATATCCGTAAAATCGCGGCCGACATTTACGGCCAATTGTATGATATGGCGGGGAAATGTGTATGATTTAGCAGGGAAATGTGTGTTATTTGCCGCGAGTGTGTGTACCTTGCAATACCAATTCCCACCTACAGAGGCACTGTTCAAAGTTCACACATACACATCATGGTTTAAAAGGTCCATATTTGCAAAGGTCATAAAAAGCGTGGGGATGTTTATCACATTCAAATAGCAATATTAATTAATAAAACCAGTAATGTAGTAATCATACATCTATTAATAATGCTTTAAATTATTATTATTCAATAATTATAACAATTTAAATTCCCCGAATTACGAGACCATCAAAAGTGGTCTCATAAACCGAATGGCCTCGTAATGCTGGTGTGTAAACCTGAAAATTGGTCTCATAAACCACATATGCCTACACACACAGAGTCACACACACACAGACACACACACACACACACACACACAGTCACACACACACACACCTCTGCCAGGTAAATAATTATGAGATCATTTTGATGGGATTGTGCTGAATCTGATGTAATCTCTTAACAGTAAGCTGATAATAATATTAGTGCAATTTATGAAAAAAGAAGCTTTTAATCCAACAAATACACATTAGATTTAACGAAACAATGTCACATTCACCACTTGTCCAATAAGATGATTGCACCACAACTGTTAATAATAATAATTATACATATTAAATACACCGATCAGCCACAACATTAAAAACACCATTAAAATCTGTGATAATCTTCTTCAGCACAATTGTACAGAGCGGTTATTTGAGTTCCCCTTCTGTCGCTCTCTCCACGTTGTGTCGGAGATGTTTTTCATAGATCCACCTCTGATCTATGAAAAAAGGCCAATGAGAGTTGGCAGCCAGTATTTGCATGTCCCGCCCCCGGACATACGGGTATTTAAGCGGCGCAAATACGGGAGTTCATTCAGAAAATTTCTTCGGAGCCGATGGTCTGTCTGCAGTTTGCTGCGAGTTTACACACCACTACGTTCCTGTTTCCTCTGACGATCTGCATGCTGTTGGATTTGACGGCGCACAACAGCGGCTTTCTCCTACTTGCACGGCGTGCATTGTTGCCCCTGAGCGCTTCGACAGCGCAGACACACACACATACTGTGTATTAAAAGAGTTATTTCCCTTAAAAGAGTGAATTTCTCTAAAAGAGCAAAACACAGCGGCGTTGAACGTCCTTTTCAGGACGCGTCTTTTCCAAGATGCCCTTCCGCCCCTGTGTTGTTCCTGGATGCGGTAGAAGCCTCTCTGCTTCAGACGGCCACAGGCACTGTCTCGTGTGTTTGGGCCGCGATCACACCGAGGCAGCGTTTGTGGATGGTTCATGTTCTCACTGCGAGAACATGACCATGACCACGTTGCGGTCGCGGCTTGCTTTCAACAGAAAGCAAGCCACCCCAGCTGCACCCCGCATTGTTCCTTCTTCCCACGGGATTGAGGACGTTGCGGTTGGCGCTGGGGGCGGCAGCGGGTGCAGTTTCGCCGGGTAGCCCCCCGCGAACCTCCCGTTCCCCGACACGCTCGCTGGTCCCCGTCCACGCTCGCGGTGATAGCGGCTCGCCTCACGGCCTCACGCCGCCGCATCGGAGAGTGTGATGTCTGATGCCGAGGACTCCCCTGGACTGCCACCTTCGGGCCAGCAGGCCCAGGCTGAGGCCGACGCTCAGATGTCTGACATGCTTTCCCGGGCCGCCGTGAGCGTGGGGTTGGATTGGAACCCTCCATCCTCCCCACAGCCTTCACGGTTGGATGACTGGTTCCTGGGGGCAGCGCGTAGTTCGCGGCCACGCATCCCCCCGGTCCCGTTTTTCCCGGAGGTGCATGACGAGCTGACGTCTACGTGGAGAGCCCCGCTCTCCGCTCGTCTAGGTGCCACCCGCTCCAATCTCACCACCCTCGACGGCGGAGAGCGCCACGGATACGGGGCGATTCCCCAGGTCGATAGGGCAGTTGCGTACCATCTATGCCCCGGTAGCCCTACCTCCTGGCGTGGCCGCCCCGTACTCCCATCCAAGCCCTGTAGGACAGCATCCTCGCTCAACGCGAAGGCCTACAGTGCGGCTGGACGCGCTGCCTCCACCCTGCATGCGATGGCCCTCCTGCAAGTCCACCAGGCCAAAGCACTCAGAAACATGCACGGGGGTGGACCTGATCCTGATGTGCTGCAGGAACTGCGCTCAGCGACCGACCTCGCCCTGAGAACGACGAAGGCCACAGCACAGGCACTCGGACAGGCGATGGCCACCCTAGTGGTCCAGGAACGCCATCTCTGGCTCAACCTGGTCGAGATACGTGAGGCCGACAAGAACCGCTTCCTAGACGCACCTGTCTCCCAGATTGGCCTTTTCGGCGACACTATCGAGGACTTCGCCCAACAGTTCTCCGCGGTGAAGAAGCAGACGGAGGCCATATCTCACATCATGCCCCGCCGCACACCTGCCGCTACGGGCCCTGCCCCGTCTGCTCGCCGAGGGCGTCCCCCTGCGGCGAAGAAACCAGCTCCTGCTCCGCCTCAACCCGGGCCCAGCTCTCAGCCCCAGCGTCGAGCACCCCGCAGGCGGCGCACGCCCCCTGTCTCACGAACCCCCTCTAGGACCCGGAAGGCTCCCAAGCGTTCCTGAGACAGTCGACCCAGAGCGGAAGACGTTAGCTCCGGAGGTGGTAAGACCGCTCCGTCCCCCGGTGGAGGGCCGGGAGAATCCTTTGTTTTTTCATTTGCCACACCCCCTGACGGGGGCTGTGGTACCCACATTCTCAATAAAAGAGCTATTTCCTTTGCCTCTGGGTCACCTGGCCCGCAAATGCCGTTCTCAAGGCAATCTGCTTTCAGATTACAACAGTCCCGGTACACTCCTCAGTCACGAACCCGCCCCCTGCCGGGTGCGCGGAGCAAGGTAAGTGCTTTGAGTCTATTCTCAGCACCTCAGCCTCAGGCCGCAACGAAGCCGCCCGACGCTGCATTACCTGTTCCGCCCCGCTGCGAGGCCCGGCCGGGTACGTCCAAAATACTCGTCCCTTTGGTGCCCCTAGCGCAGAGCTGGAAAGCGTGGTTTTCACTTCCCAACGTGTCACGCTGGATGCACCGGACCATTCGACTCGGTTACACAATTCAGTTTGCCCGGCTCCCGCCCCCCTTCAGGGGCGTCCGCTTTTCCGCAGTACACGGCGAGCATGCCAGTTCCCTGCGCACGGAAATCGCGACCCTCTTAGCCAAGGGCGCGGTAGAGCCCGTCCCTCCAACCGAAATGAGGAAGGGTTTCTACAGCCCTTACTTCATTGTACCCAAGAAAGGCGGCGGCTTACGACCAATCCTGGACCTGCGAGTTTTCAATCGGGCCTTGTTAAAACTCCCGTTCAAAATGCTCACGCAGAGAAATATTCTGGCTGGTGTTCAGCATCTAGATTGGTTCGCAGCGGTAGACCTGAAGGACGCGTACTTCCACGTCTCAATTCTGCCACGACACCGACCCTTCTTACGGTTCGCGTTCGACGGCCAAGCGTTTCAGTACAAAGTCCTCCCCTTCGGCCTGTCTCTGTCCCCTCGCGTCTTCACGAAGGTCGCAGAGGCGGCCCTTGCCCCGCTACGAGTAGCCGGCATCCGCATTCTCAACTACCTCGACGACTGGCTCATCATAGCACACTCTTGAGAGTTACTATGCACACACAGAGACCAGGTGCTCCGGCACCTCAGCCGCTTGGGGCTTCAGGTCAACTGGGAAAAGAGCAAGCTCACTCCGGTTCAGAGCATCTCTTTTCTCGGGTTGGAGTTAGACTCAGTCTCAATAACAGCACGTCTCACGAGCGAGCGTGCTCAGTCGGTGTTGGACTGCCTCGCTTCCTTCAAGCCAGGCACAGTGGTCCCTCTAAAACTTTTCCAGAGGCTCCTGGGGCATATGGCGTCCTCCGCAGCGGTCGCGCCACTGGGGTTGATGCATAGGAGACCACTCCAGCACTGGCTCCAGACTCGAGTCCCGAGACAAGCATGGCACCACGGCACGCATCGGGTAAGGATCACCCCCGCCTGCCTCAAAACACTCTGACCCTGGACAGACCTCTGCTTTTTACGGGCAGGAGTGCCCCTGCAGCAGGTGTCCCGACGCGTTCTGGTCACAACCGACGCCTCCCGGTCCGGGTGGGGTGCCGTGTGCAGCGGGCCGTTGGAAAGGGGCCCCGCGGCGTTGGCACATCAACTGCCTGGAGTTGCTGACCGTCCTTCTTGCCCTCAGGAAGTTCCTCCCGTTAGTTCGGGACAAACACGTCCTCGTGAGATCGGACAGCACCACGGTGGTGGCGTACATAAATCGCCAAGGCGGCGTACGCTCCCGCCACATGTCACAACTCGCCCGCCGTCTCCTCCGACTCAAGTCGCTGCATGCCACTCACATCCCCGGCAAGCTCAACGTCGTAGCGGACGCGCTATCACGACAACGCCTGCCCGGCGGGGAGTGGAGGTTTCACCCCCATTCGGTCCAGCTGATTTGGGAACGGTTTGGCAAGGCCCAGGTAGACCTGTTTGCCTCCCAGGAAACCTCCCACTGCCCGCTCTGGTACGCCCTAACAGAGGCTCCCCTCGGGACAGACGCGCTGGCACACAGCTGGCCCTCGGGGCTGCGCAAGTACGCATTTCCCCCAGTGAGCCTTCTTGCACCGGTGCTGTGCAAGGTCAGGGAGGACGAGGAGCGAGTCACGTTAGTGGCCCCCTACTGGCCCACTCGGACTTGGTTCTCGGAACTCAGACTTCTCGTGACAGCTCCTCCCTGGCAAATTCCCCTGAGAAAGGACCTCCTCTCTCAGGGACGGGGCACGCTCTGGCACCCGCGCCCAGACCTCTGGAACCTCCACGTCTGGTCCCTGGACGGGATGCGGAAGAGCTAGCCGGCTTACCGGCGACCGTTGTGAATACAATCAACCAAGCCAGAGCCCCCTCTACCAGGCACCTTTACGCCCTAAAGTGGCGTTTGTTCGCAGATTGGTGTTCTTCCTGAACCGAAGTCCCGCAGAGATGCGCGATCAAGTCAGTGCTCCTGTTCCTACAGGAGAGGCTGGACAGGAGGCTGTCCCCGTCCACCCTCAAGGTGTATGTTGCCGCCATTGCCGCCCACCACGATCCTGTAGACGGCAAGTCTTTGGGTAAGCACGACCTGATCCTCAGGTTCCTGAGAGGCGCCCGGAGGTTGAATCCCTCCCGGCCAGGCCTAGTTCTCTCCTGGGATCTCTCGGTAGTCTTGGCAGGACTCCAGAGACCTCCCTTTGAGCCGCTTGAATCAATTGGACTCAGGGCCCTCTCTCTTAAGACGGCCCTGCTGATCGTGCTCGCCTCTATCAAGAGGGTCGGGGACCTGCAAGCGTTCTCTGTCAGCAACACTTGCCTGGAGTTCGGTCCGGCGGATACGTCTGTGATCCTAAGACTGCGACCGGGCTATGTGTCCAAGGTTCCTACCACACCATTCCGAGATCAGGTAGTGAACCTGCAAGCGCTGCCCCGGGAGGAGGCAGACCCAGCCCTTTCGTTGCTGTGTCCAGTGTGCACCCTGTGCATTTACCTGGACCGCACACAGAGCACCAGACGCTCTGAGCAGCTCTTTGTCTGCTTTGGGGGACGGCAGAAAGGAAAAGCCATCTCCAAACAGAGGCTCGCCCACTGGGTTGTCGACGCCATCACACTGGCTTATCACACCCAGGCCGTGCCCCTACCCTTGCGGGTCCGAGCTCACTCAACAAGGGGTGTTGCGTCCTCGTGGGCACTGGCCAAGGGCACCTCCCTAGCAGACATCTGTAGAGCCGCGGGTTGGGCAACACCCAACACCTTCGCGAGGTTTTACAACCTCCGCGTTGAGTCGGTTGCGTCTCGTGTTTTCTCAGGGCCGAGCCCGTAGAACTCGGTAACACGTAGACCGACCGGCCGGGTGGATCGATTGCGCCCAGCGCCCTTTTCCTGACGTCAAGGTAAAGTAGTGTGCCTTCTTCCCAGGGCGCCCCACTCCGAGTCGGGACCCTGGTCGATTCCTCCCCAGCCCTCCGGTTCCGCGGTTCAGCGGAGGAACTCGCCGACCCAAGCCACTGCGGGTACCCTGATGGCTAACCTGTACTGGTATAGGTGCTCCACAGGTAAGGCCTCCTGTTCGGACTCCCCCTGTGTGTAATTCCACGGTTCTGTCCCCTTACGAGCGGACCCCCGTGTCTCCCTTAGGCAGTTACAGCTGTCCCGGTCGCCATGCTGTAGCAACTCCCCCCTTTCGAGGCTGGATCTACCACCGCACCATACTTTCCACACGAGCCCTAAGAAGGCTGTGTGACGTGTCTACCACTTTTCCTCCCCAAGAAAAAGGGCAGGTGTGGTCTCCGCAGGGTCTGGGTAAGACCCCCTTCCCTATATGCGTGTAAGGGCCCCGGCCGTGATTGCTCTATGCGAGAAACATAGAGAGAAAAGAGGCCCAGCCAGGCTGGCCCGTTCCCATGTTGGCAAACATCGCCTTGTTCCCCTCCCATGGCAACTAGAAGGATTCCGATGTTCTTATGGGGCATTGGGGAAGGGTACGTGCAGCCAGGTACAGACGATGTGCGGCACTGGATGAAATCCCTGCCCGCCTCTGTATCGGCGGTTCACGTACACGGTTCAGCGCATGGCAAGATTGGAATGGGTCCCCTAGTGTCGCTTCTCCGACACAACGTGGAGAGAGCGACAGAAGGGGAACGTTTGGTTACGTATGTAACCTCCGTTCCCCGAGGGAGGGAACGACACGTTGTGTCGGAGAAGCGACACTAGGGGTCTCTCTTGAGCGCCGATATCCACCTCTGATCTATGAAAAAAGGCCAATGAGAGTTGGCAGCCAGTATTTGCATGTCCCGCCCCCGGACATACGGGTATTTAAGCGGCGCAAATACGGGAGTTCATTCAGGATTTTTCTGAGGAGCCGGAAATGGTCCGGCCACAACAGTGGCTCGGATCAGCGACATGGCGGAGGAAAGACACAACGTGTCGTTCCCTCCCTCGGGGAACGGAGGTTACATACGTAACCAAACGTTACTGTAGACTTTATCAGTTCAAACCAGTCTGACCATTCTCTGTTGATCTCTCATCAACAAGTGTTTCATACACAGAACTGACCCTCACTGGATGTGTTGTGTTTTTCATTCTGAGTAAATTTTTTTAGTGGCTGGATTCTGACTCTTATGTTGTGTCTTTTGTCATGTGAGTGCACTTGGCCTTGTTGGATGTTAGTGAACAGACCTGTTTATTGCCTATCCTGAACTGTTTTTTCCCCCTTCTGGGTATTATTATTAATTATATTAATAAAGCCCATTTACTGCAACTGTGAAGTTCAGTCCTCACCCTCTCTTCGCATGTTCCCGACAATGTACGGGGCATAGGAGGCCTTGTGACTGAGGAAAGATCCTATATGGGGAATACTGGAGAGAGAGAAAATGTGAGTCTGAACCATTTTAAAATAAAAAAAAAGTAAACAAAAGGATTGGTGTCAGAGACGTAGCCTAGCGGGCTATGCTCATGACATGTGGTGCTGATGCACCTTGAATATTTTATATATATATACAAAAATAATATTCAACTAGGCTACATCTCTGAAATTTTTTTAAACAAAAGGATTGGTGTCAGAGCATGCACAGTACATGGTGGCAGAAAGCCGATAGGCTTAAGATTTGACAGATTAAATGAAAGAATGACACAAAATCATCATAAATACACAAATATTCTTATAAAGTTAGAACAATTATTACAATGATGTGAGTTAATAACATATCTGTAATAATGTTCACTCTATATGAGTTGATGTCATGCCCCCATCGGTCTCCCAGTCTTCCACTATCACCCACTCTCATTCATGAACACTATAGTCCCATCACTGGCATCACCTGTCAGCAATCACACACTAATCAAGGACACTATTTATACTCACCACTTCACTCCAGTCATTGTCTAGTTATGTCAATTGCAGCACTGGCCTCACTATGCTCTTTTCCAAACTAAGTGCTGTGTATTATTTGCTCTAACCTAGTTATTCTGAATTCTCACTTTAGTTTTTTATCAGTGGCGTCTCTAAGTTTATTATTGTTTATATTCATCATTGATGATAGATCATAATGGCGCCGCAGATGGCTGCCTCGGTGTGGAGCTCTCCAATTCTTTTGTTGTTTTTGTTTGTTTGTCCTGTGTTTAGTAGTCTTTTTCCAGTCAGTTTTACCAGGGACGAACTGCTGAACATTCGGCAGCACATACCAGATAATCTTTTCCCGGTTTTTGAATATTCAGACGTTTTGCTGGACATTTTAGTTGGAGGTGCTGCTGTGTTGTTTAGACGCGCTACGAGACGCAGGCGAGGGAGACGAGCTGGCGCACTGAACTCCGACAGCGCGGCGTTCGAACAGCGCTGCCGAGCATTCATCTCGCGAATCTCCGCTCTCTTCCCAACAAAACTGACGAACTACATCTCCTCACACATACTAATAAGGACTTTTCAAACTCTGCTGCACTGTGCTTCACTGAAACCTGGCTGAGTGAAGCCATTCCGAACAGCACATTACATCTGCCGGGCTTCCAGCTGTTCAGAGCGGATCGCATCGCGGAGTTAACGGGGAAAACGAGAGGCGGTGGAACATGCTTTTACATCAACGAAAGTTGGTGTACAGATGTAACAACATTAAAGAGGATGTGCTGTCCTAATCTGGAAGCGCTCTTTATTAACTGTAAGCCGTTCTACTCGCCGCAGGAGTTTTCTTCGTTTATTCTGGTGAGTGTTTACATTCCTCCAAACACGTTTGGGAACATAGCGCTGCAACAGCTGGCTGATCAAATCACAGACACAGAACAACAATACCCGGACTCCGTTATTATTATTCTTAGGGACTTTAACAAAACAAATCTCACATGCGAACTGCCCAAATACAGACAGCACATTACATGCCCCACCAGAGACAGGAATATACTGGACCACTGCTACACAACAATAAAGGATACATATCGCTCTGTCCCACGTGCAGCTTTGGGACTCTCTGATCACTGTCTGGTTCATCTTCTCCCGTGCTACAGGCAGGAATTAAAATCAACAAAGCCAGTTGTAAGGACTGTAAGGAGATGGACTATTGAAGCAGAGCTGGAACTACAAGCCTGCTTTGACTGCACTGATTGGAGTATTTTTGAAGCTGCAGCTACAGACCTGGACGAGCTCACAGATACTGTTACATCATACATCAGTTTCTGTGAGGATATGTGCATCCCTACTAGGATATTTTTATCATTCAACAATGATAAACCATGGTTCACAGGAAAACTCAGACAGCTTCGTCATGCCAAAGAGGAGGCTTACAGGGGTGGGGCTAGAGTCTTGTATAATCAGGCCAGGAACACACTGAATAGGGAAATCAGAGTGGCTAAAAGAAGCTACTCTGAGAAGCTGAAAAACAAGTTTTCAGCTAACGACCCTGCATCAGTTTGAAGTGGCCTGAAACAACTTACTAATTACAGGACTCCTACCCCCAACCCTGTGGCGGACCAACGACTGGCTGATGACCTGAATGTGTTCTACTGCAGATTTGAAAGGCCCAATTTCACACCCCACATGCACTCGGACCTTCATTTCACACAACCATTAACATCTCCTGCAACCCCCCTCCTCCCCCCTCCTGCTACACTACCTGCACTCAAGATCTGTGAAGACGATGTGTGCCGTGTCTTTCGGAAGCAAAGGTCAAGGAAGGCTCCAGGCCCAGATGGCATCTCACCAGCGTGCCTTCGTTCCTGTGCTGACCAACTGGCCCCCATCTTCACTCAGATCTTCAGTAGATCACTGGAGCAGTGTGAAGTCCCATGCTGCTTCAAACGCTCCGTTATTATCCCTGTCCCTAAGAAACCTAAAATCACAGGACTTAATGACTACAGACCTGTTGCCCTGACATCTGTGGTCATGAAGTCATTTGAGAGACTGGTGTTGGCCCACCTGAAGGACATCACTGGACCCTTTCTGGACCCCCTTCAATTTGCTTATCGAGCAAACAGGTCTGTGGATGATGCAGTCAGTGTGGGTTTGCATCACGTCCTGCAACATCTGGACAGACCGGGGACATACGTAAGGATCCTTTTTGTGGACTTCAGCTCGGCTTTCAACACAATCATCCCAGATATACTCCGGACTAAGTTAAACCAACTCCCTGTTCCCACCTCTACCTGTCAGTGGATTACCAGCATTCTAACAGACAGGCAGCAGCTTGTGAGGCAGGGAAAATTCACTTCCACCACCTGTACCATCAGCACTGGTGCCCCCCAGGGATGTGTGCTCTCCCCACTACTCTTCTCCCTGTACACCAATGACTGCACCACCAAGGACCACTCTGTCAAGCTCCTGAAGTTTGCAGATGACACCACTGTCATCGGCCTCATCCGAGATGATGATGAGTCTGCAGATAGAAAGGAGGTTGAACGGCTGGCTGTCTGGTGCAGTCAAAACAACCTGGAGCTGAACACGCTCAAAACGGTGGAGATGATTGTGGACTTTAGGATGAACACCCCAACATTGTCCCCCCTTACCATTCTAAACACTGTGGCAGCAGTGGAGTCATTCAGGTTCCTGGGCACTACCATCTCACAGGACCTGAAGTGGGAGATACACATCGACTCCATTGTGAAAAAGGCCCAGCAGAGGTTGTACTTCCTTCGCCAGCTGAAGAAGTTCAACCTGCCACAGGTGCTGCTGAAACAGTTCTACTCAGCAGTCATTGAGTCTGTCCTCTGCACTTGAGTAACTGTCTGGTTTGGTGCAGCTACGAAATCAGACATAAGAAGACTACAAAGGACAGTTCGGTCTGCTGAGAGGATTATTGGTTGCCCCCTGCCCCGCCTTCAAGAACTCTACACTTCCAGAGTAAGGAAAAAGGCTGGAAAAATCACTCTGGACCCCACTCACCCTGCCCACTACCTTTTTGAACTGTTGCCTTCTGGCCGGCGCTTCAGAGCTCTGAGCACAAGAACTGTCAGACACAGGAACAGTTTTTTCCCTCAGGCCATCCATCTAATGAACAATTAAATTGCCCCATTGAGCAATAATTATGTGCAATACACAGTCTAATTCTATTTATATTATTCAACATATCCACTTCTGCCATTACTTACATTGCTCTGTACATAATATACAGTTTTTTTTTGTTTACATAACAGATTGTAATAGATTTGCACTACGTGTGTGTATGTGGGTATGTATGAAGGTGAGTGTATGTACGTATATGTGGCAGCGGGGGCGTGGTCAAGCGCCCGTCCGGGAGAGAAAAGCGGTAAGGGCGCTCACACCTGAGCTAAATGATAACTAACACCTGTGTCTAATTTCAGTAACGTGAGGAGAGCGGCATAAAAGGGCAGGAGCGACGGAGCATGGAGAGAGAGAACCAAGGAAGACTGTCTGATGTGTGATAAAAAAAACTTAAGAATTAAAAACTTACCCCTTAAGTTGACGTTTTGTTTCCGTCCCGTCCTTGAACTATTTCACAGTATAATTATTTATTTTGTATTCTTTTTTGTTTTAATTACCTATGTCTTGCTGCTGTTTTTGGTATTGTTTGTATTGTTGTACACTGGAAGCTCCTGTCACCAAGACAAATTCCTTGTATGTGTAAGCATACTTTGCAATAAAGCTGATTCTGATTCAGATTCTGATTCTAAAGTACTGCATTTGGGTTCACCTACATCCTCTCTGTTCCTCTTTATCCTTGTCAGCGTGACAGATGACTAGAGCAAATATGAACCAAGCAGTGAGACTTCTCCAGTGTCAGGGAAATCGCTCTCTTGAGTAGTATGACGTCAATGACGTGGCTCTAAAGGACCTTTTCCGGATTGGATTAAACAGGTCAGTGAAGTCTCTCATGCCTTATGGCAAAAGCGCCCACCCCTGCCACGGTACATTAGCCAGCGTGCTTGCCTTCCATGGTCCACGAGCCAGCACCCACGCCTGCCACGGGCCAGTGCCTATGCCTGTCACTGACCACGGGCCAGCGTCCACGCCTGCCACGGTCCCAGAGCCAGTGCCTGAAGTATCTGCCATCCCAGAGCTAGTGCTTGGAGACTTTGCCACCCCAGCTACCCTGCCCTTTTGAGTCTATCCCCTCTGAGTCTCCATCCCCTGAGACTCCTGCGACCCTGCCCGCCTCTCCTATTGCACCTCTGCCTGCTCCGCTTCCTGAGCCTACTGTGGCTCAGTCTGCTGCACCTCTTGAGATTCATGTTGCTCCATCCACTCTTCCCCCTATGGCTCCGCCCTCGGAGTCTCTACCTCCACCTCCACCTCCTGTGGCTCAGCCTCCTAAGCCTCCTTCCCTGGCACATCCGCCCTCGGAGCCTCTGCCTCCAGCGATTCTTCCCCCTGAGCCTCTGCATCTTGTGGCACCACCTCCTGAGCCTCCATCCATGGCAACTCTGCCCTTGGAGTCTCCACCTCCAGTGTCTACTCGCTCTCTGCCTGGCCTCTTGGCTCCACCCTGGACCACTGGTTCACTCCCTTCTTGGATCCCAGGATGCCAGACCCCCCAATAATCAAAACAAGCAAGTACAACCCTCCCAGTATTTATACCATGCACATACTTCATGCAATGTTCAAGCCAAATCTACGACCTTGACCATGTGTCTTTGAACGCACAGAATGCTCATGCAACCGGAGTTATTTGTACTTATTAGTGGGTCCACAAGGTGGCAACACTTACATTTAAGCTCTTGCTGTCACGAAGAAGCACTAGATGTAATCAGTGGTAAAAATGGAGATACTTTGACAGGCAGTTATTTGCCCTAATTAGACTCACTAATAACTCCATGCGCATTCTGCACCTTTAAAGACGTGCAGTTAAATTTGGGTTGTCCGCGTTCAGTGCTCACGCACTCTGCTGATGAAAAAATATGTGTCACGTGTCCTATACGCTGAAATCTAGCGTTCGCTTCTGACCAAAGTATACTTTGGTCTTTAAGGGCAAAGAAAGTATACTCTGGTTGTCTGCATTGCTGGTTGCTCCGCACCAAACCCGGATTAAGTTTCCAGAGGCCTCTGGGCACAATGTCTTGTAGACCCCCCCCCCCACACACACACACATGTTTGCACAATCAAGGTTTTGAATTATAAGGTACTATTTGTTGGAAACACCTCTTGCTTATACAGGGTTTACACTTACAGGTTACAACCTATGATCACAACCTGAAGGAAAATATAAACACCTGTAGATATTCTCCATCATACAGGATTTACACCACATGATTGCAACAATGCTTTCCTGGACCAGCAGCAAAAATATCAAGACATTTCCCTGCATAGTGTAACTCACACACAAACACACATAAACACACCTGTTAATGTTTCCTTCCATTCTGTCCATCTCATCCTCAGCTCTGTCTCACAGGGGCTCTCTGTCTGTCTGTCTCTCTCTTCCTCTCTGCCTCAGGGGCTCTCTCCCTCCAACTGTTGCACTAGTTTAGCGTTCACAGTGTCGCTTCCACTGACAGATGAGTGCCGAAGCAATGCTAACATGGAATTACAGTGCTCTGTGCTTTTCTCATGCTCACGCACAAGTTTGGGGTGTTTCCACTCAGAAAAAACACTAACTAATAGATTTTTCTTAGTTGAAAAAGCATACAGGCAAAGCAAAGAAATATTACATGTGGAAGGTGAGTATGTGATCCAGTCTCAGGAAACTTTTTCCCCATTTGGGAGTTAACAAGACTCATTAGTGAGTTGATTAAATCATTAGTGAGGGAGCTCACCTTACCGAGCAAACCCCCATCACGGGTTGAGGTTGGATATTTGCTCCTTCTGTTATGAAAGGCACAAGGTCCACGATCGATAAGGACAGCGCAAGCATCTTCGTTGATTGCCCTCCACAACGCCGGGACAGACACCTGATAAATCCACTGTGTGCTGCTGCTGCTACAGCTAGACTCGGCCTCAGGTTGTGCTGCGCTGCTAACACTAGCCTCAGCCTCCTCCGGTCCCTGGTTAGCTTGCTCGTCATCTTCCACAAATTCTTCACCCTGATTCTCCTACTGGCTACGTGTTAATAGATGGCACGTGTCTTAATAAAGACGCCTCCCTCTCATATTTTTCTCTTTTTCGTTTGTGTTTACTACAACCACTTCTCTCACTCATTTTAAACTCTCTACGACGACTACAACAGTCCGCTCGATTCAGCTCTGGGTTATTTGATGACAACGCGGGCTTTCCATACTTGCGTTTGACCAATTATTCTGTTTAGATTTAAAAAATATCAGCAAGCTTTTTATTGGCTAGGTGTCATTATCTGAAGGCAAGTGAAAATAGCGATATATTCTATTTACACTATAAAAAAGTAGCAGTTCTTTGCAATAAGTGCAAATAGTTGTTATTTATACTTATAAATAGTGGCAGATACTATTGCATCTCAGTATTGTTGTACATTAACAGGATGCAGTAATAAAGTAATAAATGCAGTATAAGCAATAATAACAGAGTGTAAATGACTATGTTTATTAAAATTATTAAATGGATAATAAAGCCCCCCTACACCTACCACTAACTGAAAAACACTTTATTTTTAAACAGTTGGCACTTTATTTCCACAAATATTTTCTTCATTTTTATTGAAAATAAATGCCTTTCCGAGCTGATATGTGATGGGATAAGAGCGAGTTTGGCAAAAGGCGGATTCAAACTCAGGTTGAATGCACCAAAAGCTACTTTCAAGATCCATACACTCTACTGCCTGCGCCACTGCAAACATAATATTGTGTGCATCCTTTTTAATATTGTTTGGCCCAACCAGACATTGCCCTCAGTTATCAGCAATGCAAAAAAAGAAAAACTACATATTTTTTTCTTCCCCTCGCTTGGACCCCATGTTTGCATGGGCCCCTGGGCCCGTGCCCAGAATGTCCATTGGATAATCCGGCCCAGCTCCGCACACAGTATGCATGATACAAGTTTCGTCATCAGCACATTCTGCAAGGCCCACATTATCTTAACACGTGGACAGTCGTTGCCTGTTTCTCAATGTCTGGTCTATTTGCGTCACTACGCCACCACGAGGACTTAGAGTGCATTGGGCATTCCAAATTGGGGAGAAATAGTCCATGGGCCCAGGCCACAATTTTCACTAATTGATACCACCCAAGGTGGCAAATTCTAGTTTGATTTTTTTTTTTTTTTGTCCATATCTCTAGATGATAATTCAACATGATAACCTTTTGTAAGTGGTAGCTTTGTCACAGAAATTAGCCTTCAATGAGCAATGACACTAACTGTTGAGCCGAAGAATGAAAAAATCTTGTAACTTTATTTGAACAGAACATGTCATACAAAGAAAAACTAAATAATTATACCTTATTCATGAACTTATTTGGCCATTGCAAAATGTTTCTGTTTATTCACCATCATCATCATCCTCATCATCATCATCATCATCGTCATCATCATCATATTCAACCAGTTTCATGACATCAGTATTCTCCTCCTCCTCTTCCCTCTGATTGCTGCAGGTTTGTAGCTTGCACATTTCTGTGCACTTTAATTTATTGGCAAGACAGGAACAGTCGGGAAGCTTGCAGGTCCGTGAACACTTGCAGGCCATAAGCTCCAGAACAGCCATTGGTGCTGGGGGTCCCCACATCCAGCATTAGCATACCTGTACAAATAAGTGGTAGATATTTCTCATCCATTTCGGTGAGGTGTCCAAATGTCAAGAAATTACCTATAGATATTTATACTATTGTATTATTAGTTATTAGAAAATGTAATTATTGTATTTATTATAAGCATACCTTTGTCATCAGTTGTCCATCCATGTCCTTTTGGTTCGGGTATGTCTGGCTGTCCTTCCAGACAGTGCCTCCAGACAGCTGTCTGGTAATTGGCACGCTGTATATGCAGCTTTAAGCAGTCCCTGCAAGGGGGAAGTAGGCTGGACTCCACTTCACCTCTTTTGGTACAGAATAGCAGGTAACGTAGATCGTTAACATCACATACACTAGACGATGGTGCATACGTCCTGCAGACAAATGATTCCATGTTGCTGTATAATTCCTCTGATACATCCCAGGAGGTTCCCAGGGATTTGAAGGACTCTTGGAATGTCCTGTTTCCTTTCACAAGTTTGAGAGCGGTACGTTTTCCTCGTCCTGCAAAAGCACTTATGCTATCACAACCCGTAAAGGCATGTACCCCTATAAGAGCATCACATAGATCATCTCCAAGGAGCTGAGCAAGGTTGCTGATGTTGATGTACCTTGTTCGATTCTGAGTGCCAGATTTCAGATAAAGGGGCAGTTTATCTTCTTACAGCATCCAAGACGAAGGATCATGACATCTGTATCCTCACTCACAATAACTGTGGTTTGATAGCCATTCTGGCTAGCATGATTTGTATGTAGGAGCATACGGGTATCGGCCTCCTCATGGGAAGATTTCAGCTCTTCAACAACATTCCAGTCTTTTTTGGTCAGACAATAGCATCTCTCTCCACAGGTTGCAAATAGCTGCTTGTCCTGAAGCTTTACCCGGTTCTCTGCTAGCTTCCACTGGTCCACAATGAATGTTATCAAGGCTGTTTTACTGTCTGTATTACTTAACAGCTTTCTCCACTGCACTACATTGTGTCCCGGGGCAATGTTCTTCCATTGAGTGCTACTTGCTGAACCACGATTGTATCGCTCAACATTCTTGATTGATGTTTTCCAGTACACATCAAACACCACATCTATCCGCTTACTGTTTCTTCCTTCGTGCAAAATTAGGTTCAATACAGAATCGGCAATCTCTCCAAAAGTCTTGCCATCACCTTTTAGTTTCTGAACAAGGCTCATTCCATCAATGATGCATGCAGAGTGTTCTCCAATATCTTCAACCGATGATGCTGATTTCTCTAACTCTCTTGCAAGAGCAGCCTTATTAGTTTTCCGCAATGAGCCATCTGGATTTGAAAGTGCCCAAGGCAATGGACCAAGTGGATGAGCCAGGACATCTTTAATGTGAAGTTCTCTACTTTGCGAAGCAATGATCATATGCCCAAAGAGATTTCTGTCAGCTTTCAAGACCACCTCTTTCTTCTGTGCTTGTTTTACTCTAGCACTTGTCTTGATGCTTGAGAATGTCTTCAGATTCTGTTTTCTCAATTTGTCATGGAACCTGGTTGCAGGTGACTCTTTCTCTAAACGTTCACTTCTGAACGTCTGATATGCCTGCTCTCCAGTCTGGTGAGCTTGCAGCAGATCACTGGCTATGTCGGGTGACACAGCCATTCCTGTGGAAAGACTAATGATATCAGACTGATCTGGACCTAGAGGGTTTACCCAGCTTCTCTCCATAAGTTCTACAAAGGCATTTACATCTGCCATATCCTTCTCTATCCTGGGCTTCTGTAAATCTTGATGACTGAAACACTCTGTCGACTCATTCCCTGTCATGTTCCTGAGTTGCCTCAGATACTGACTTCTGTTTTCTGAAGTGAGATAGTATCTGGTGACTGCTCCAGTTTTTAGGCTAAAACCCTTGGTTCCACCGGCAGTCTGGGTGTCCTTGTTTACAGTCTCCTCAATTGTCTGGTCTACCGGAATCTTTCCAAAGGGATTGTTCCCGCCCAGCTGGACAGAAAAACCACCCTCTATAAAGTGTGCATGAACACCAGGATGATCCACCTCCAGGCGAGACATTTGAGCATAGTAGTATGTCAAATATCTGGCATAGTTTAGCTTATCATAAGCAAAACACCATTTAATGGTTTCTCTAATTGCTGCAAGATGCATCATCCACTTTCCCTCTCTTGATACTCGAATAAGACTAAGCAAAATCTCAACCATGTCTACATAAGACATCCAGAAGACAGGGGACCATTGTTATCTCTAAGGTAGCTGAGGAACTCATTGAATCGTGTCAGAATGCGTTGACATGAATCTTGCTCGAGGGTTCCCTCAAATCTTGTCTGAGATATTTCTTCACACAGGTTATCAACTGCTTGCAGAGTTGCTTCCAAATGAATAAGATCTTCCTGATGATTCTGTTCTAACCATGGATGAAAATCTTTCCATGCTAGTCTCAGGAAAGCCTCGTAGAGCAGCTTGTGGAGCCTTACTCCTCGATTATACCTGTGACCATCAATGACCCCTGAAATTGAGCCATCAGCTATCACTCCTGCCTCTACACAAAGGTCTCTTAGACCAGCATCTGCAAACCGTTTTCCAATTGTTGCCATGAAAGTACAGGTGGTATGGAAGACTCCCATTCTAAGGATGATGTTCTTGAATACCTCCTGGTGTTTCCATGTAATTTCTGCAGCTTTGGCATATAATGCCTGGTCAAAAACAACAACAATGTTGTTGAGCTGCAGAGACTTCATGATGCTTATCGACTGGTTAAGTACCTCATGTACTGTTGATAACTGTGTAGCAGGAGCATTGATTGTGGGCAAATAGCCTATACTATCTTCTTGTACACTTGTATCATTGTGGGTGAGGATGTTGAACCCAGTCCAGCTGCAAACATCTTTGTTGGAAAGACGAGCCATTAGCCACACGTGGTTTCTGTCTGCTGCATCCTGTAGAAAGGAGGCATGATTAGTGTCAACTGTCTGTATAACAGGAGGATTGGCACGTTCTCCTGCATTGTAAATGGGAAGTACCATCTCTACTGCTTCAATGCTTCTCTTCTTGGTTTTGGGGATGCAAGGCAAAGCTCTGGTATCAGCAGGATGATCAGCAATAGGCTTTGTTTGCGCAGCAATTCCATTCACTCTATGTGATGTCCCTTCACCACTGATTGTCTCCTCTAGTCTGTCTATATTGTCCCATGCCAATGTTGTGAAGAGACCAGGCTTGATGTTTTGTGGTAGTGGGATGGCACCTCCACTTGCTGCTTGCTTCTGAAGGCAAAGGGCTGTGTCAATTTCTTCTACCTGAGAATATGAAACACCATGGCCGAGTCTATTCAGTATCTTTATCAGTTCCACATTTCCGGTGAGTGACTTGACAGCAAAGGGCAACACAATATGTTTTGTAGGCTTGACTTTGCCGCAAGTAACAGCATAAACTAGGTCTTGGCTGAATGAAGCTGTGAGCCTTTTCACCCTCTGGGATGGGTTATTACCTACTTTGGATGAACCTGTTTGGAGTGTCTGGAGAAACTCCACTAGAGATGTAGGAGTGCTATTCATCATCTCAAGATCTGACGCATGTGGTGGCCATGCTTGAGTAATATCTTGGTTCCGAATATCACCTCTGATCTTCAGTGCCACTTGCGATATGATGTCTTCGCTAATGCTTGATTTGTGCTCCTTCAGTTCATCTTTTAGTTTCTGGCAAACCTTTACAAGTTCATCCATTGTCAAATTGTCAGGGTATACCAACAGCTTTCCTTTGTCATTTGGTATGATGTGTAAAGATTCACCAAATTCAGATTCAACCTTGCGACGTAGGTGTTTCTTTGTAGAAGGTGCCACTTGTGTTACACCACATTCAGCCATTTCTGTCACCAGTTTAGAGGTCAGGTCTGTAAATGGTACCACTGTAGGATGTTCAATCAGTCCTTCCCTAATGTATGCAAAAACTTTGTAGAGCGCCATTCTCTCTGCTGCCTCATAATGACATTCTGCTTGGCCCAAGTTAATTTCACCTTTGTCTATGTCTGTATTTGGATCCTTTGTGTACACCCTGTAGCAGGATCTGTGATAATGACCTTCAGCTGCTACTAGTTCACGACTGACTATGGCTAGCATTCTGTTGTCACCTTTCCTGACAGCCGCTCTCCTGATTGTATCATCAGCTCTCAACTCTGTGCATTTTGTCAAGCTCTCTTTTGTCCTTTGACCTTTCAAATACTTGCTACATTTGTCACAAAATATACATTTGGCCTCATACACTCTTGATGCCTGTGAAGATATTTCTGCAGAACTTTCTTTTGCAAGGATGATGTCAAGCAGTTTCTTCATAGTGAAGATGCTACGACATTTCCTGTGATACAATACTGATGGTATGCTATCTTCAGGTAGGTCTTTAGCAAGATCAAGTATGGGGCTGTAGCCTCTTATTTTAGCTGCTCTTAGTAGTGTGTTCCATGAATCTATATTAGTAGGTGCCACAAGGTTAGAGTCATCATCCGAACAGTGTATTAAACACTCTGGCTGTGTACCACTTGCACTTTGTTCTGCCATACTTCTCTATTTTGTGATGTACCTTGCTCTGAAAATAACAGAAATACCGGTATATCAAGAACAATGAACATTTAAATTTGTGGTGCTAAAAATAGCATCAGGACTAGCCGTTTCCAATTATGCTATGTGCTAGTCTGTGCAACAAAGTATTGTGAAGTAATCTGGTTTTGAACTCACATGAAATTTCAGCCGTCTTAAACTACTTCCCGTCTCTGCATCTCCACACACTCATCAATCTTTTTTTAATTACTCACAAAGTTGTTATTGTATAAAATAGGTATCAAATGAAAAAGTGGACCTTCTGCTTCACAGTGCTGCTAGTAGATTGTATTGTAGAACAAAGATGGTCTGAGTAATCTTGATTTGAAAAATCTAATTAAAATAAAACAAAGTTGCAATCATCGGTCATTTCTTCACTCATTTTCACACAAAGAAGTGCCTGTAGCCTCCAAGGGTAACACATATCAAAATAAACAGCAGGACTCACCTTTTCAGATGAAAATAGTGGCTTATCTGTACAACGAGGTATGGAGGAGTAATCTGAAACTTTTGAAACTAGCACTAGTCGTTGTTGTTGCATAATATTATTTCATATACAGTACATACATATTTTTTCAAATTGCTAGGTCATGGATTGTCCCACCATCATGGTTCTGATATCACCAGATTCCAGACAGTCTTGTCTATCCATATGTGAAAAGATACCCCCCTTAACATCAATATCATTTGAGATAGATTTACAAATATAACAATTTAGTAGATGCAAAAAATTGTTTTCTTTAATATGAAGGCTAATATAAAACGTATACCGCATACATCATGTCAAATTATTGCAGATCTGGATAGCCCTGACTGTCCTGAAAAAATAAACATATAGCATGTATGGCTACCTCTTATAATAGATTTCATACAAACCTGCGGGGCAGATACTGTAGGACGATAATGGCAATAATAATGATTGTCCCAAAATATTAGTAAAGCTACTCATTTGAAAAGGTTATCATGTTTCAAAGTACCTATATGGACTCTACAAACAAACTGGTACCAAAGAGATTTTGCCACCTTAGGTGGTACCAAATTCTGGCTTGGCTCATGGACTAAAAAAGGGAGAAAATAAATACAAAATAATTCAAATAAAAAACTGGTTGATCATCCATGGCAGCAATAACCTCAACCAAGTGTTTCTGGTAGCTGGGGATTACACCTGCACAACATTCAGGATTTTGGATCATTCTTCCTTATAGAACTGCTTCAGATCAGACATATTCTTAGGATGTATATACAGTATTATAATTGTTTGTGTGTTGTTAGCTTAAAGCACATTGTGTTTGTCTATACTTGTGACTTTGATGAAGATGAGATCACATTTTATGACTAATTAATGCATCCCGATGGAGGGAACGAGACGTTGTGTCGGAAAAGCGACACTAGGGGTCTCTTGAGCGCCGATATATGCCTCTGATCTATGAAAAAAGGCCAATGAGAAGTTGGCAGATGGTATTTGCATATCCCGCCCCCGGACATACGGGTATTTAAGTTGGGCAAATACGGGAGTTCATTCAGGAATTTTCTGAGGAGCCGGAAATGATCCAGCCACAACAGTGGCTCGGCTCAGCAACGTGGCGGGGAAGACACTACGTCTCGTTCCCTCCATCGGGGAATGGAGGTTACATACGTAACCTAGACGTTCCACTTCTGTCGCTCTCTCCATGTTGTGTCGGAGAATCGACACTAGGGGTCCCACTTCAATCATGCCATGCACTGAGCCGTGTACGTGAACTGCTGATACAGAAGCGGGCAGGTATTCTTACGTGCAAATGCGACCAGCTGTATCATCAGAATCCTTATGGTTACCCTAGTGAGGGGAACAAGTTGATGCTTGCCAACCTGGAAATGGGCCAAGCCTGACTGGGCCTCTTTTCTCTCTAAGTTTCTCGCATAGAGCAATTACGGCCGGGGCTCTTACATGCATTAAGGGAAGGGGGTCTTACCCAGTTTCCTAGTCTTTCAGGGGGAGAAGACCCTGCGGAGACCATACCTACCCTGCAGGGGAGTTAAAGGTGGCGAATACATCACATGGCCATTTAGGACCTATGTGGGAAAGTTGGCGCGGTAGTAGATCCAGCCTCGTAGAGGGGGGAGTTGCTACAGCACGGCGACCGAGGCAGCTGGAACTGCCTAAGGGAGACACGGGGGTCCTCTCGTGAGGGAAAGGGCGCTAGGCGCAAGCGATTCACCTGGCCAGTTCGTCAGCGTGTTACCGAGTTCTACGGGCTCGGACCTGAGAAAACACGGGATGATAATGACTCTTTTGAGATTGTAGAATCTCACGAAAATGTTAGGTGTTGCCCACCCTGCTGCTCTACAAATGTCTGCTAGGGAGGTGCCCCTGGCCAGTGCCCACGAGGATGCAACACTTCTGGTTGAGTGCGCTTGAACCCACAAGGGGGGGGGGGGCCACGGCCTGGGTGTGATAAGCCAATGAAATGGCATCAACAACCCAGTGGGCGAGCCTCTGTTTGGAGACAGCGTTCCCTTTCTGCTGTCCCCTGAAGCAGACAAAGAGCTGCTCAGAACGTCTAGAGCTCTGCGTGCGGTCCAGATAGATACACAAAGCAGAGCGGGCAGTGGGAGGTTTCTTGGGGGGCAAACAGGTCTACCTGGGCCTTGCCGAACCATTCCCAGATCAGCTGGACCGACTGGGGGTGGAGCCTCCACTCCCCACTGGGCAAGCATTGTCGTGACAGCCCGTCCGCTATCACATTGAGGTTGCCGGGGATGTGAGTGGCATGCAGCAACTTGAGTCTTGGCTCCAAAGGAGGAGACGACGGGCGAGTTGTGACATGTGGTGGGAGCGTACTCCGCCTTTGGCGATTTATGTAAGCCACCACTGTGGTGCTGTCTGACCTGACTAGGACATGTTTTTCTTGAACTAATGGGAGAAACTTCCTCAGGGCAAAGAGAACAGCCAGCAACTCTAGGCAACTCTAGGCAGCAGGGCCCCGTTCCAACGGCCTGCAACTGTGTGCCCATTGCACACGGCGCCCCAACCCGATTTGGAGGCGTTGGTCATAACCAGGACGCATCGGGACAGCTGCTGCAAGGGTACTCCTGCCCGTAGAGGTCTGTCCAGGGTTTGAAGGTTTGGTGGCAGGTGGTGGTGATTCTCACACAGTGTGTGCCGCGGCGCCATGCTCGTCTCGGGACTGGAGTCTGAAGCCAGTGCTGAAGTGGTCTCATATGCATCAACCCCAGCGGCACGTCCGCTGCGGAGGGTGCCATATGCCCCAGGAGCCTTTTTAAAGGGACCATAGTGCCTGGCTTGAAGAAAGCGAGGCATTTCAGCACCGACTGTGCACGCTCGTTGGAGAGACGTTCTGACAATGAGACTGAGTCTAACTTCATGTCGAGAAAAGAGATGCTCTGAAACGGGGCGAGCTTGCTCTTTTCCCAGTTGACCTGAAGTCCCAAACGGCTGAGGTGCCTGAGCAAGGGGACGAGTATTTTGGACATACCCGGTGGGGCTTCGCAGCAGGGCGGAACAGGTAATATGGCGTCGGGAGGCAGTGGTGCATCCCGAGGCTTTGGTGCTGAGAACAATCTCAAAGCACTTACCTTGCTCCGCGCACCCGGCAGGGGGTGGGTTCATGACTGAGGAGGAGGTACGATGTTGGCGTCCTCTGGACTCGTCATAACCGGCCGGCCGGGGAACAGTCGTGGGGCTGAGGGCGGAGGTACCACGTTCAGGGAGCCGGGACTGTTGTGATCTGGCGGCAGAGTGCCGTGAGAACTGCATTTGCGGGCCAGGTGACCCAGAGACAAAAGGAAATAGCTCTATTATTGAGAATGTAATGATTTTTTTTTTTTTTTGAAAGGAGTAAAGCAATATACAGTGAAACCGTGAAAGTTACATTTTCCCTCCATCTAATTTTAACTATAACAACCCCCCTCATCCCCAAAACATCCCTGGGCAGCTTAAATACAACAGAATAACATAGTGTCTGGTTACAAAGTCAAAATATAACCGTTATGTCACTACACCTTTTCAAGGCATGTACCCATGCATACCAACCAAAACAAAAGTAATGATGATAAAAGTATCACTGCTAAAATATAAATGCATACATAAAAGAGAGAGAAGAAAAATGATAATAATAATAATTTTACCATTCTGTGAGACAAACTACACTGAGGTCAAAACAGCAAATACAACGACACAAAAAGATGTAAAAAGAGAGATACATGGAAAATAGATTAACTGGGTAATTCTTCCAGATTTTTAAAATATGACAAAATAGGTTCCCATTTCAAATAAAATCTGTCCACAGATCCCTTTAATGTAAATTTTATCTTTTCTAATTTTAAAAAGAACATCACATCTTCTAGCCAAACTGTTGCAGATGGAGTGGTAGGGGATTTCCAACTTAACAAGATTCTTCTGCGGGCCAATAAAGAAGTATACGCCAAACTGATGCTGATGTAAATTTATAGTGACAGCTAAACTGATTAAAGATCTTAAGAGTAGAAAGTACTACAGGGTTGGATGTGAATCGAGAAGCTTTCAAAGGTAGGGAAGAATACACTAAGGGAGGGAGAGAGGAAGCGTGACATGTTTGTGCTTTTTGTTTGATGAAGCCAAAATAATATTTTCTGAATATTTGATGCCCAGTAATAATGAGTGAAACTTGGGAGGCCTAAACCACCTGCATCACGGGTCCCCTGAAGAGTATGTTTGTTAACTCTGGGGATCCTATTTTCCCAAATGAAAGAGGATATAGATTAATTGAACGGAGAAAGGATTTGGGCAAAAAAAACGGTAGGGACTGAAACAAATAAAGGAACTTGGGAAGAATTGTCATTTTCACTGAATTTATTCTTCCAGCTAAAGTAAGGGGAAAACTACGCAACCCTTCCAACTCAGCCTTTATTCTTTGAACCGAGCCTTATAATTGGCTTCAAACAAAGAAGAAAAGGAGCGCGTCATGTGAATTCCAAGATATTTAAAGCCATTTGGAGAAAAACGAAAGGGTAATGATTCTTGTTGAATTTGTAATGCCAAATCATTAATGGGGAAACATTAACTTTTTTGGAAATTTAATTTGTATCCCAAAAAGTTACCAAACCGACCTAATAATGATAGAATTAAAGGACAACTAGATATGGGGTCACTAATGTAAAGCAGAAGGTCATCGGCGTATAAAGACACACGATGTTCAATACCCCCCCTCCTAACCCCCTGGAACGCTGTTGCTGTTTCCAAAGCTATTGAAAGAGGTTCAATCACAATGTCAAAAAGAAGCGGGGACAGTGGGCATCCCTGACGGGTCCCTCGTGTTAATGGGAAAAAGTCTGATCGAGAATAATTAGTCCGAATTGATGCCGAAGGGGAATGATATAATAATTGGATCCAAGACATAAAAATATTACCAAAACCAAACTTTTTTAAAACCGCAAACAAATATGGCCATTCAATTCGATCAAACGCCTTCTCCGCATCCAAGGAGATAACTACCTCCGGATGCGGAGAAGTGCCAGAAAGATACATTATGTTAGCGAGTCTACGAATATTAGAGAAAGATTGGCGACCTTTAATAAATCCTGTTTGATCGTCTGAGATTATCGAAGGGAGGACATGTTCTAAACGAAATGCCAATAATTTAGCTAAAATTGTAATGTCGGTGTTTAATAGAGATATAGGACAATACGATTCACACCGGGTAGAGTCTTTATCTTTTTTAAGAAGGAGTGTAATAGATGCTTGCGAAAAAGTTGGAGGTAGGGAGCCTGCCTCCAAAGATTCTTTAAAAACTTCAAAAAGAATTGGTGCAAGTTTCTCCTTAAATTTTTTATAAAAATCAATAGGATACCCATCAAGGCCTGGGGACGTACCACTCTTCATTGCCATAATGGCCTTACTAATTTCTTCAATCTCAAGGTCACGTTCTAAATCTACTGCCCTATCTGATTGCAAAGTAGGAATATCCAAATTGTTTAAGAAATTTTCCATATCCGTTGTATCTGAAGGGAATTCCGAAGTATATAATGAGGAGTAAAAATTTTTGAAAATTGTATTAATTTCTTTTGGGTTGCTAACTAAAGTTTGATTTGAGTCTTTTATCTGAGAAATAAGTTGGGAGGCAGTTTGACGTTTCAGCTGATGAGCCAAGAGCCGACCTGATTTGTCTCCATATTCATAGTAAAGACAACGCGTCCTCATTATTAATAGTTCTGCATGAGAAGTGGATAAAAAATTAAACTTTGTCCGCAAGTCAACTCTTTTTTTATGCAATTTAGCTGTGGGAGATTCAGAATACTGTCTGTCTAAATCTAATATGGATTGTGAGAGTGTTTGCAGTTTCTTCAGACGTTCTTTGTTAGCATACGATGTATAAGAAATTATTTGACCCCTCAAGTAAGCCTTTAAAGTCTCCCAAAGTAATGAGTAAGACACTGTATCTATTTTATTGTATTCCAGAAAATAATCTATACTAGATGAGACAAAGTTACAGAATTTATCATTGGAAAGCAATAGTGGATCAAATGCCCAGATTGATCGTTCTCTGATGTTCAAAGGGAAATGTAGGTCCAGCACCACAGGTGCATGATCGGATACAACTATTGCTGAGTAGTCAACTTTCTTGACCATTGATATAAATAAGTTGTCTATAAAAAAATAATCTAGTCTAGAAAAGGAATGATGGACATGGGAATAAAAGGAGAATTGTCTAGTCAACGGGTTTAAGAATCTCCAAGGATCTACACAGCCATTCTGTTGCATAAATAAAGAAAAGGCCATTGCCATATCAGGAACATTACTACAAGTGCTGGATCTATCCAGCTGAGGATCGAAAACACAATTTAAATCCCCAGCAAATAACAAATTATGTGTATCCAGCTTGGGAATTATCGATAGGAGACTATTTGCAAACTGAACATCGTCCCAATTGGGAGCGTAAACATTAACTAAAACCACTGGGACTTGAAAAAGAGACCCAGATACAATAATGTAACGACCATTATGGTCACAGATTGTGTCAGAAGGTATAAACTGTACTCTCTTATTAATTAAAATTGCCACACCTCTTGATCTGCTATTAAATTTGGAATGAAAAATTTGACTAACCCATATCTTACGAATTCTATTGTGGTCACCGAGTCTTAAATGTGTTTCTTGTAAAAACAATATATCTGGTTTGAAAGATTTAAGATGGGAGAAAACCTTAGCTCTTTTAACAGGGCCATTTAAACCCCTAACATTCCATGTCATAAGTCTCACAGGGTGACCTCTATCCTCATCACCTATATTAACTGTATGATATATAAATTAAAAGCATGCATGGGTTTTGATCCAAAGCAAATTGTAGCCAAGAATTGTAACTGACAAAAAAAAAGATACAAAAAACCAGAAGTAAACAATCTTGCCAACCGCCCCTCCCTCCCAGCCCCAACCAAGAACAATACTATTCCTAGATCTAATTCCCCAACTGGGGATGATCGCAGATAAAACATAACGAAAAACTTCCAAAGAATGCGAACCAACAAATTAAGTCATGTACAATGTAAGTGCAGCCCCCTTATAAAACTAGGATCAAAACGGTGTCAAAAATGATATGCTATCCTGCCGGAAAAAGAGAAGAAAAAAAAAAAGAAAAAAGAGGAGAAAAGGAATGTACGACTTTATTACCATAAGTCCAGCGCAACCTCGGGTTGGAACATATTTACGGTATGAGTCTTTTTAATTAAAGTCTATGGAACCGTATGGGAGAGAGAAAACAAAACAAAAAAAAAACTCTTTTTTCTAACTCTTCCTCACCCCTTACCCGAGGCAAAAGGAATGTCTTTGCACATTATTCTTCAGTCTTCACCCCAATTAGAACGGTAGAACTCGTTGGCTTCTTCTGGCAAGTGTGTTTTCCCTTCGTGAGTAACCCGGAGCCTTGCAGGGTACAAGAGACCAAATCTGACTCCCTTTTCATAGAGCCGAGACTTCACATCTTTGAACGGCGCTCGCTTCCTCCCCAGCTCAGCGCTGAAATCCTCGTGGAAAAACACCTGGCGTCCGCGAAAGAACAACTCTCGCTGTTGCTTACTGAATCTGAGGATGCGATGCTTGTCCTGGAAGTAGTGAAAAAGAACCAGAAACACTCTGGGTTTGGTCTGATTGGCCCTTGCATCGTTGGTTAGGTTGGGTCCGACTCCATGGGCACGAGAAAGAACAAGAGGACTTGTGAAGAATTCTTTCCCCAGTACTTCCTCCAAAAATTCAGTCATAAATTTAATCGGGTCTTGTCCTTCCAACTTTTCGGGGATGCCCACAACTCTCATATTAGATCTCCGTGAGTGATTTTCGAGGTCGTCCAGCTTTTCCTTCAGTGATATGTTCTCTTTCAGTAGCACATCCATTGAAGCCTCGACATTCACCAGCCTATCACTGTAGTCATTTAGGCCATCTTCAACCTCGCGAAGTCCTTCGTCATGAGCTTCGTAATATGATTTAACTTGTTCCAATGTCACGTTCACAGGTGACAGAGCACCAGCCAGTTCTGTTTTTAAAAGAGAGTGAACTACTTGCGTCATATCAGAAAGAAGCACTGACCGAAGCCTTTCGAGATCTTCAGGTAAAGCCGTTAAGCCCTCAGGGAATGGCGCCATATCGTCGGTCTTGCTCGAAGCTTCACCGTCTTTGTCGCCTGTTTTATTCCGAAGTTGCTTTCTACTTGTCATTTTTGCTCCACCGTTATTTCAGGTAATATCAGGTGCCAGATAGTCGATTGTAGTGAATAAATATCGAAAAAAAAAAAGACTAAATGAACAGAAGAGGACGAGAGCTACACTCACGTGTGTCTACTCATGCCATGCTTAAACCGGAAGTCCCGAATGTAATGAATTTTTACAAAAAGATTCTCCTCCCTGCCCTCCACCGGGGAACGGAGTGGTCTTACCAGCTCCGGAGCTAACATCTCGGTCTCTGGGTCGGTCATCTCAGGAGCGCCTGGGAGCCTTCCAGGTCCTCGAGAGGGTCCGTGAGACGAGGGGCGTCCAACTTCTGCAGGGAGCTCAACGCTGGGCCCAATCTCTTTTGTTAGTTGAGGCGGAGCACCACTTTCTTTCTTTCTTGAGGACGCCCTCGGCGAGCAGACAGGGCATGGCCCCTGGCGGCAGGTTTGCGGCAGGGCAAGATGTGTGAAATAGCCTCCGTCTGTTTCTTCACTGCCGAGGACTGCTGGGCGGAGTCGTCAAGTGGTATCGCCGAATGGACGGAGCTGGGAGACGGGAGCGTTTGAGGAAGCGTGCGACCAGGTCCAGTCCATGTGTTACATTTCTGGACCACGAGGGTGGCCATCGCCTGTTCGAGTTCAGTTCCTGCGGCACGTCAAGAACAGGACTACCCAAGTACAAATTTTGAAGTGCCTTGGCCCGGTGGACTTGCAGGAGGGGAGCGGTCTGGGACCGTTCTACCACCAAGTGTAGTGAGAGCGGAGGAGCGAGGAAGCTGGGCTTGCCCAGCTCGTCATGCACGTCTGGGAGGAACCGGGCGGGGGGGCTCGGCTGTGAGCGGCGCACATGCCCGTGGAACCAATTAAGCCCGGGGAAGCATAGCAGACCTCCGTGCGTCAGGCTCAGACTGGGCGGCAGACCCGAAGGTGGCGGCCCAGGCGAGTTATCCGCATCAGAAGCTGCTGTGACACTCTCCGATGCAGCGGTGATGTCGTCATCCAATGTCCGGGAGCTCGAGGGACCGGACGGTAGGCCGGACCGCACTCATCCCGAGCTCGGGGGAAGCAGGCAAGCGTGCCGGGGAGGCGGGAGGTTTCGAGGGGATTTACCCATCGAAAACGTCCCGTTATTCTCCCCAAATCGTCTTCATCACACGCGGTGCCCAAGCAGGCTTTCACTAGCAGAGATTGCAACGCTGCTGCGGTTATGTTCTCACACTGAAAACATAACCCATTGGAGAGAATGCTCATTCCGTGCTCGGACAGAAACAAGCAATCGTGCCGGGGAGGCGGGGGGTTTCGAGGGGATTTACCCGGCGAAACGGAGCCCATCATTGTCCCCAGATCGTCTTCATTGCCCGCGGCGCCTGCCCCAATCCAGTAGGAAGGAGGCGAGGTGCGGGGGTCGGCTAAAGTGGCTTTCTCTCACTACAAGGAAAAAGCCACGACCGCAATGCTGTCATGGCTATGTTCTCGTACTGAAAACATAGACAATTCATAAAAACGCTGCCTGCGTGTAATCGCAACCCAGGTATGCAAGGCAGTTTTTATGACCGTCAGAGGTGGGGAGAATTCAACCGCATCCAGAAACTACACAGGGGCGGAAAAAACTTCTTTAAAAAGACTGTCTTTTTAGAGCTAAATTACTTTTAGAATAACTCTCTCGAGTTGTCTGCGCTGTCGAAGCGCCCAGGGGCAAAAATGCACAGCCGCGCAAGGAAGGAGAAAGCCGCTGTTATGCGCCGTCAAATCCAACAGCATGCAGAGCGTCAGAGGTTTAAACAGAAACTGGTGTGTAACTCGCAGCAGACTGCATGCACAACCATTGGCTCCAAAGAAATTTTCTGAATGAACTCCCGTATTTTCCCCGCTTAAATACCCGTATGTCCGAGGGCGGGATATACCGTCTGCCAACTTCTCATCGACATAATGTGGAGATAGCGACAGAAGGGGAACCAGCAAATTTCAAAGGATTCACACTTTTTCTTGCCACTGTATATACACATTGAGCACATTTACATGCACAACAATACACTGATTATCAGCTTATTTAAAAAACATAAAAAACTTGACATAGCAAGAGATTTAAAATAATAATGGTATTCTCTGCCTTTGACATCAAGCCGTAAAGAGGCACGTGCACACTTACACACATTGAATAAGCTGGTAAGAATGCTGGTAATGCAACGCAATATCAGAGTAATGGGCAAAAATAGTCTAGCTGTGTGGATTGGGTTATTCTTAAGCAGTTTGTTAAAGAAAAGCTGTTTAATGCATGAGCACACACATTATTGGCATATTAAGCATAATCAGTGTAAGAACGAGCATGTAACACTCTCATTATATTACAGATGCAAGTGTTATTGATGACATTCTGTAACGCTCATCATCCAGACAGTAGAAATTCTCCTCTTTCTAAAAAACGGCGGTCTCGTCCCAGTGAGTCCATGAAATCACAGACGTCCTGACTGAAAATCCTGTTTTAATATTGCTATAGATTAATATACACATACAGAGAATTACATAGAGAGATATAGGTGTCTTACTCCTTACTGCAGGAAGTGTTTGTTAGTTTCCTGTTGATGTGTATCTGTTTGGCATGGTAAATGATGTTCGCCTGTAGTAGCGTGCTCTCCGCCTCCTGCACGTGTCCCGTGAACAGCAGAATATGAGCGGCACATGAGCACTTTATCCACTTGACACACACAAACACACGCATGTCAGATTGGCCATCCCTGCCAAACACGACCACAGAGTCTGATCCTGACATAACTGCTGCATCTCAAACTATTTAAGATAATCATTCTGATGCACGCATCTTAATGAGCTCATATTCATTGACAGACTGCATGGATACTTTACAACATTTGTCACACTGAAGGAACATTTGAAATCAACTAGTGACCGATCATTGAGCATGATTTCCCATGAGCTTTCAGTCGTTTATGGATTTAAAACAATCCATTTCATTCAAACTGATTCATTAATTAATCATTCAGACTGATTTATGAACCTGTTCAAATTAAAGAATGATTCACCCACAAACGAACATCACTATATTTCAGATAAAAGCTTGAAAAATTTATATTTACTTTATTCATTTCCACAACTGTTCCAGGCCAGAAAAACACCATTTTAAAATATTTACAGGCTTTTCATTATCATGTGTGAACCCTGTGAATAACTGAAAAGAAATGGTGATGATTAGGACTATCGATATCAGATTTCCTGATTAGATTCGAAATCACAAGCTCTCGATTTGATTCAATTCTGATTCGATTCCAATTCATTTGGTCTATTTCATTTATAATGTCCATTTTGCTTACATATTGAAAGTATTGACGATTCTCGATTCACAACAAAATATACATTTGAGTTAACGTTGTTTCAAGTTCAACTCAAAATAAGAAAAAACACTTCTTAAATGACTGTTCTTCACTATGATTAAAATACTTTAATATACTTTTAAAGCTACTAAAGTTGTCCGGTCAAGAGCAGCGAGTAGTTACTTGTCTTGTTATTGTTGTTTGATTTAATATTAATAACACACTGCATATTTTAATACAAACCCACTTTTATATCCCACTGTACAATATCACTTCCTCAAAGCATCATATTTTATAGTGCAAACTATGTAGAAGAGCAGACAATACAGACAAACATTTCTACCATTGCGCCTGGACACTTTGAGACACCGTACTTTTTATGAACTTACGTAACATACGTGTTTACGCTCATGTAATGCCTAGTGCGTGGTTGTTGTACATGGCACAGTGTGTGTCACATGTAATGCTCCCTGCATGGTTAATACATGATCAGTTCTTACTTCATGGTGGTTGAAAACATTATCTACATGGTGTCACAACACGGCACAAAATTTTCGCCTGTGATTAACTTATTTTCGTCAGTAGCCGACGCATATTGAACTAGTTTGCTGGACATTAATCCATTATGGCTGACAGATTTCGGAGACCAGACCCACTCGTTTTCGATGGGAATATCGCTGAGAATTGGCGAATTTTTGAGCAGGAGTACGACATTTTATTGCAGCGGCACATAATGATAAACCTGCCAAGACAAGGTCTTGCATCCTCCTCAATCTCGCTGGACCGGAGGCCATTGAACGGGAGCATTCATTTGTCTATGCAGCGGAGGTGCGTGCGCAGGGCGAAAATTCCTGCCAAATCCAGAGAAGATCCCGAGTGCCTGAAAAGAAAATTTCATGAAATATACAATCTTCAACAAAACAATGGAAAGACACAAATGTCTAAACATGGGGATTGTCAAGTCCTTATGTCCACCAGGTCAGTGTAGAAAACAAAACTGACTTCACTCAGCAAATCCTCACACAATACAAAGACCTGTTTATTGATGACCTTGGAGAACTCCCCACCATATACTCCATGACGGTGGATCCAAGTGTTCAGTCTGTTATCCATCCTGCTCACCGCATTCTTGTAGCAATACAAGAAACATTTAAAAGCAGAGCTTGACCGCATGCAAAGCTTAGGTGTCATAACAGCAGTCACAGAGCCCACCAATTGGGTCTCTTCCATGGTAGCAATACACAAAAAGGACAAACATGACATAAGAATCTGCATTTATCCGGACTTCTGCTTCCGCCCGCATAGAGTGAGCACCAGAGAATGGAGCTCCTCGAATAAATAAGTGATTATTGCTCAATAGACTAGTCAGCCGTGTAAAACTTTATAATTTTGGTCAAAGAATTGTTGCTACGTACATTTCAACATGAAACCGAGCGCATGCAAAAATGTTACATCGAAGATCCAGCGTAATACGAAGACAGAAAGCGGTGAAAGCAAAATGGATGTACATATGCAAGATGATGATTCACCTATTTCATTGAGTGCACTCAGAACGGAACTACATACACACCGAGAGGCTGTGATCAAGGACATTAAGTCGCAAATTGAAAACCTACATTTGGAGATGCAAAAGAATAGAGAAGAAGTGAAAGAAGACCTGCGAGCGCTGCGAGAGGAAATATTTCCCGAGCTGGCTTCCCTGCATAAAGCGCAGGCCGAAGCGACAAACGAGTGTACGGAGATGGGGAAAGCGATGAGTGACACGATGGACAGGGTGGCAGTACTAGAAAAGTCTCACGAACTCATGGCGCAAGAGCACAAGAAACTGCATGAAAAATGTATGGCTTTGGAGAATCGTAGCCGAAGACAGAATTTAAGATTTGTTGGGATTCCAGAGGGAGTGGAGGCGGGAAGACCGGTTCGATTCATCAAAGACCTGCTAGTGGAGTTATTCGGAGCTGATGATTGGGAGATTCCAGTATGATGGTAGATCGAGCGCACAGAACTCTTGCGCCAAAACCAAACCGGGAGAGCAGTCCCGAGCAATAATAGCTCATTTTCATTACTATTCTGACAAGGAAAAAATCCTGATGTTGTCTAGAAATAAAGGCCGTCTCTACTTCAAAGGATCCCCTGTGTACATGTTCCCTGATGTGAGTCCAGAGGTTGGCAAACTTCACGCTGCGTTCAATTCAGTGAAGGCCAAGCTGCGAGCCGCCGAGATAAACTATAGTTTGTTCTATCCAGCCAAACTTGCAATCACCGTGGATGGAATTAGATACACATTCGAACATCCTCAAGAAGCAGAGAAATTTATTGAGAAGAAAACACAAGCCTAGCTGACCGAGCTGTAAGTCCAGACTATCTGACAAGCTGAAATGCGGTCTCTGTTATCATTTACAGTACATATGCAAAGACTCAGTAAATTTAAACACACTTCTGAACTCTCATAGTGATTAAGTATATATTAATCAAGTTCTCAGGGTAAAGAAGTGTAACTTATTCGCCAACAATGTTAAAGTGAAAGAAACATAACGTTTGGTTACGTATGTAACCTCCGTTCCCCGAGGGAGGGAACGACACGTTGTGTCGGAGAAGCGACACTAGGGGTCTCTCTTGAGCGCCGATATCCACCTCTGATCTATGAAAAAAGGCCAATGAGAGTTGGCAGCCAGTATTTGCATGTCCCGCCCCCGGACATACGGGTATTTAAGCGGCGCAAATACGGGAGTTCATTCAGGATTTTTCTGAGGAGCTGGAAATGGTCCGGCCACAACAGTGGCTTGGTTCAGTGACATGGCGGAGGAAAGACACAACGTGTCATTCCCTCCCTCGGGGAACGGAGGTTACAAACGTAACCAAACGTTCCCCTTCTGTCGCTCTCTCCACGTTGTGTCGGAGAAGCGACACTAGGGGACCCATTCCAATCTTGCCATGTGCTGAACCGTGTACGTGAACTGCCGATACAGAGGCGGGCAGGGATTCATCCAGTGCCACGCATCGTCTGTACCCGGCTGCACGTACCCTTCCCCAATGCCCCATACGAACATCGGGATCCTTCTAGTTACCCTGGGAGGAGAACAAGGCGATGTTTGCCAACATGGGAACGGGCCAGCCTGGCTGGGCCTCTTTTCTCTCTATGTTTCTCGCATAGAGCAATCACGGCCGGGGCCCTTACACGCATATAGGGAAGGGGTCTTACCCAGACCCTCGCGGAGACCACACCTGCCCTTTTTCTTGGGGAGGAAAAGTGGTAGACACATCACACGGCCGTCTTAGGGCTCGTGTGGAAAGTATGGTGCGGTGGTAGATCCCAGCCTGGAAGGGGGGAGTTGCTACAGCACGGCGACTGGGGCAGCTGTAACTGCCTAAGGGAGACACGGGGGTCCGCTCGTAAGGGGACAGACCCGTGGAAATACACACAGGGGGCGTCCGCACAGGAGGCCTTCTACTTTACCTGTGGAGCACCTATACCAGTACAGGGTAGCCATCAGGGTACCCACAGTGGCTTGGGTCGGCGAGTTCCTCCGCTGAACCGCGGACCCGGAGGGCTGGGGAGGAATCGACCAGGGGCCCGACTCGGAGTGGGGCGCCCTGGGAAGAAGGCGCACTACATTACCTTGACGTCAGGAAATGGGCGCTGGGCGCAAGCGATTACCGAGTTCTACGGGCTCGGACCTGAGAAAACACGAGACGCAACCGACTCAACGCGGAGGTTGTAAAACCTCGCAAAGGTGTTTACAGATGTCTGCTAGGGAGGTGCCCTGGGCCAGTGCCCACGAGGACGCAACACCCCTTGTTGAGTGAGCTCGGACCCGTAAGGGTAGGGGCACGGCGTGGGTGTGATAAGCCAGTGTGATGGCATCGACAACCCAGTGGGCGAGCCTCTGTTTGGAAACGGCATTTCCTTTCTGCCATCCCCCAAAGCAGACAAAGAGCTGCTCAGAGCGTCTGGTGCTCTGTGTGCGGTCCAGGTAAATGCGCAGGGCGCGCACTGGACACAGCAACGAAAGGGCTGGGTCTGCCTCCTCCCGGGGCATCGCTTGCAGGTTCACTACCTGATCTCGGAATGGTGTGGTAGGAACCTTGGGCACATAGCCCGGTCGCGGTCTTAGGATCACAGACGTATCTGCCGGACCGAACTCCAGGCAAGTGTCGCTGACAGAGAACGCTTGCAGGTCCCCGACCCTCTTAATGGAGGCGAGCGCGATCAGCAGGGCTGTCTTAAGAGAGAGGGCCCTGAGTCCAACTGATTCGAGCGGCTTGAAGGGAGGTCTCTGGAGTGCCAAGACTACCGAGAGATCCCAGGAGGGAACTAGGCCTGGCCGGGAGGGATTCAACCTCCGGGCGCCTCTCAGGAACCTGAGGATCAGGTCGTGCTTACCCAAAGACTTGCCGTCTACAAGATCGTGGTGGGCGGCGATAGCGGCAACATACACCTTGAGGGTGGACGGGGACAGCCTCCTGTCCAGCCTCTCCTGTAGGAACAGAAACACTGACCTAATCGCGCATCTCTGCGGGTCTTCGTCTCGGGAAGAACACCAATCTGCGAATAAGCGCCACTTTAGGGCGTAAAGGTGCCTGGTAGAGGGGGCTCTGGCTTGGTTGATGGTATTCACAACGGTCGCCGGTAAGCCGGCTAGCTCTTCCGCGTCCCGTCCAGGGACCAGACGTGGAGGTTCCAGAGGTCTGGGCGCGGGTGCCAGAGCGTCCTTTCTCAGGGGTCCTTTCTCTGAGGTCCTTTCTCAGGGGAATTCGCCAGGGAGGAGCTGTCGCGAGGAGCCTGAGTTCCGAGAACCAAGTCCGAGTGGGCCAGTAGGGGGCCACCAACGTGACTTGCTCCTCGTCCTCCCTGACCTTGCACAGCACCGGTGCAAGAAGGCTCACTGGGGAAATGCGTGCTTGCGCAGCCCGAGGGCCAGCTGTGTGCCAGCGTCTGTCCCGAGGGAGCCTCTGTTAGGGCGTACCAGAGCGGGCAGTGGGAGGTTTCCTGGGCGGCGAACAGGTCTACCTGGGCCTTGCCAAACCGTTCCCAAATCAGCTGGACCGACTGGGGTGAAGCCTCCACTCCCGCCCGGGCAGGCGTTGTCGTGATAGCGGCGTCCGCTACGACGTTGAGCTTGCCGGGGATGTGAGTGGCACGCAGCGACTTGAGTCGCTGCTGGCTCCATAGGAGGAGACGGCGGCGAGTTGTGACATGTGGCGGAGCGTCGCCGCCTTGGCGATTATGTACGCCACCACCGTGGTGCTGTCCGATCTCACGAGGACATGTTTGTCCCGAACTAACGGGAGGAACTTCCTGAGAGCAAGAAGGACGGTCAGCAACTCCAGGCAATTGATGTGCCAATGCAGCGGGGCCCCTTTCCAACGGCCCGCTGCTGCGTGCTCCGCTGCACACGGCACCCCACCGGACTGGGAGGCGTCGGTTGTGACCAGGACGCGTCGGGACACCTGCTGCAGGGGCACTCCTGCCCGTAAAAAGCAGAGGTCTGTCCAGGGTCGGAGTGTTTTGAGGCAGGCGGGGGTGATCCTTACCCGATGCGTGCCGCCGTGCCATGCTTGTCTCGGGACTCGAGTCTGGAGCCAGTGCTGGAGTGGTCTCATATGCATCAACCCCAGCGGCGCGACCGCCGCGGAGGACGCCATATGCCCCAGGAGCCTCTGGAAAAGTTTTAGAGGGACCACTGTGCCTGGCTTGAAGGAAGCGAGGCAGTCCAGCACCGACTGAGCACGCTCGCTCGTGAGACGTGCTGTCATTGAGACTGAGTCTAACTCCAACCCGAGAAAAGAGATGCTCTGAACCGGAGTGAGCTTGCTCTTTTCCCAGTTGACCTGAAGCCCCAAGCGGCCTGGTCTCTGTGTGTGCATAGTAACTCTCGAGAGTGTGCTAGGATGAGCCAGTCGTCGAGGTAGTTGAGAATGCGGATGCCGGCTACTCGTAGTGGGGCAAGGGCCGCCTCTGCGACTTTCGTGAAGACGCGAGGGGACAGAGACAGGCTGAAGGGGAGGGCTTTGTACTGAAATGCCTGGCCGTCGAACGCGAACCTTAGGAAGGGTCGGTGTCGTGCCAAAACTGAGACGTGGAAGTACGCGTCCTTCAGGTCCACCGCTGCGAACCAATCTAGATGCTGAGCGCCAGCCAGAATATTTCTCTGCGTAAGCATTTTGAGCGGGAGTTTTAACAAGGCCCGATTGAAAACTTCGCAAGTCCAGGATTGGTCAGTAAGCCGCCGCCTTTCTTGGGTACAATGAAGTAAGGGCTGTAGAAACCCTTCCTCATTTCGGTTGGAGGGGCGGGCTCTACCGCACCCTTGGCTAAGAGGGTCGCGATTTCTGCGCGCAGGGAACTGGCGTGCTTCGCCGTGTACTGCGAGAAGCGGGCGCCCTGAAGGGGCGGAGCGGGCAAACTGAATTGCGTAACCGAGTCGAATGGTCGGTGCAGCCAGCGTGATGCATTGGGAAGCGAAAGCCACGCTTCCCAGCTCTGCGCTAGGGGCACCAAAGGGACGAGTATTTTGGGCGTACCGGCGGGGCCTGCGAGCGGGCGAACAGGTAATGCAGCGTCGGGCGGCTTCGTTGCGGCCTGAGGCTGAGGTGCTGAGAATAGACTCAAAGCACTTACCTTGCTCAGCGCCCGGCAGGGCGGGATTCTTGACTGAGGAGGAGGTCTGATGTTGGCGTCCTCTGGACTCGTCTGAACCGGCCGGGGGACAGTCGTGGGCAGGCGGAAGGCAGGATCGCCGGCGTCCGGTGTACGGGACTGTTGTGATCTGAAAGCACATTGCCGTGAGAACGGCATTTGCGGACCAGGTGACCCAGAGGCAAAGGAAATAGCTCTTTTATTGAGAATGTGGGTACCACAGCCCCGTCAGGGGTGTGGCAAATGAAAAAACAAAGGATTCTCCTCCCGGCCCTCCACCGGGGGCGGAGCCGGTCTTACCACCTCCGGAGCTAACGTCTTCGGCTCTGGGTCGGCTGTCTCAGGAACGCTTGGGAGCCTTCCGGGTCCTGGAGGGGTTACGTGAGACAGGGGCGTCGCGCCGCCTGCGGAGTGCTTCGACGCTGGGGCTGAGAGCTGGGCCCGGGTTGAGGCAGAGCAGGAGCTGGTTTCCTCGCAGGGGGATGCCCTTGGCGGGCAGGCGGGGCAGGGCCCGTGAGCGGCAGGTCTGCAGCGGGGCATGATGTGCTGAAATGGCCTCCGTCTGCTTCTTCACCGCGGAGAACTGTTGGGCGAAGTCCTTGGCGGTGTCACCGAAAAGGCCAATCTGGGAGACAGGTGCGTCCAGGAAGCGGTTTTTGTCAGCCTCACGCATCTCGACCAGGTTGAGCCAAAGATGGCGTTCCTGGACCACTAGGGTGGCCATCGTCTGTCCGAGTGCCTGCGCTGTGGCCTTCGTCGCTCTCAGGGCGAGGTCGGTCGCTGAGCGCAGTTCCTGCAGCACATCAGGATCAGGTCCACCCCGTGCATGTTTCTGAGAGCTTTGGCCTGGTGGACTTGCAGGAGGGCTATTGCATGCAGGGCGGAGGCAGCGCGTCCAGCCGTAGTGTAGGCCTTGGCGTTAGCGAGGATGTTGTCCTACCGGGCTTGGATGGGAGTACGGGCGACCCCACCAGGAGGTAGGGCTACCGGGGCATAGATGGTGCGCAACTGCCCTATCAACCTGGGGAATCAGCGTCGTACCGTGGCGCTCTCCGCCGTCGAGGGTGGAGAGAGTGGAGCGAGTGGCACCTAGGCGAGCAGAGAGCGGGGCTCTCCACGTAGGCGTCAGCTCATCATGCACCTCCGGGAAGAAAGGGACCGGGGGATCGCGAGGCAGCGAGCGCGCGCTGCCCCAGGAACCAATCATCCAACCGAGAAGGCTGTGGGGAGGATGGAGGGTTCCAGTCCAACCCCACGCTCAAGGCGGCCTGGGCAAGCATGTCGGACATCTGAGCGTCGGCCTCCGCCTGGGCCTGCTGGCCCGGCGGCAGTCCAGGGAGTCCTCGGCATCAGACACCGCACTCTCCGATGCAGCGGCGAGCTCATCTGCTCGGACTCGGGAGGATAGACAGCCGGGCCGTGAGGCGAGCCGCTATCACCGCGAGCATGGGCGGAGACCAGCGGCGTGTCGGGAACGGGAGGTTCAGGGGGCTACCCGGCGAAACTGCACCCGCTGCCGCCCCAAATCGACCCCAGCGCCAACCACACCGTCCTTAATCCCGTGGGAAGGAGCAATGCGAGGTGCAGCTGGGGTGGCTTGCTTTCTGTTGAAAGCGAGCCGCGACCACTAACGTGGTCATGGTCATGTTCTCGCAGTGAGAACATGAACCATCCACTAACGCCGCCTCGGTGTGATCGCGGCCCAAACACACGAGACAGCGCCTGTGGCCGTCTGAAGCAGAGAGCACTCTACCGCATCCAGGAATGACACAGGAGCGGAAAGGCATCTTGAAAAGACGGCGTCCTTAAAAGGGCGTTCAACGCCGCTGTGTTTGCTCTTTTGAGAAAATTACTCTTTTAGTAAAAACTCTTTTAATACACAGTGTGTGTGTGTGTATGTGTCTGCGCTGTCGAGCGCTCAGGGGCAACAGTGCACGCCGTGCACTGAGAAGGAGAAAGCCGCTGTTGTGCGCCGTCAAGATCCAACAGCATGCAGATCGTCAGAGGAAAACAGGAACGTTTAAGTGGCGTGTAACTTCGCAGCAAACTGCAGACAGACCATCGGCTCGAAGAAATTTTCTGAATGAACTCCCGTATTTGCGCCGCTTAAATACCCGTATGTCCGGGGGCGGGACATGCAAATACTGGCTGCCAACTCTCATTGGCCTTTTTTCATAGATCAGAGGTGGATATCGGCGCTCAAGAGAGACCCCTAGTGTCGCTTCTCCGACACAACGTGGAGAGAGCGACAGAAGGGGAAGTGTAAATAGGTCTATCGAGCTTTTTTTTCTTTAATGTTTTTTTAGAAAGGAGCTAAGCGGTAAGTCAAATTGTTTACCAACCTTTTTGTTGATATGATGGGTAAGAAGGGGTTTCTAAACTTCTTTTTTGTGTACCTCTCATTCAGAGAAAGGTAAATTGAGCTATTGTTTAAATTGTTCAAGTTATTCGAAGTTGTTAAGGAAAACGAACTGGCACTTTTTTTCTTTTTTCCCTTTCACCCTCCCTCTTCAAAAACCATTCTTCACAGTAATTCTCGAGTCTTTGACCATGGCTAGAAGGAAAGTAAATGATGTTAAGAAAAATTCGGTCCAGTTTGTCTCATGAAATTGCAAAGGGCTTAATGGGGCTATAAAACGGGGCAATGTACTAGCTCATCTTGGGAGACTGGGGGCAGATAGTGTGTTTTTACAAGAAACGCATACAAGGAACCAAGACCAGGGCCGATTGAAGGGAAGGTGGGTAGGACAAATCTTTCATTCAAATTTTAACTTTAAGTCTAGAGGTGCAGCAATACTCATAAAGAAAAGTATACAATTTACTGCAACACAAGTTATTTCTGACTCCAGTGGACGTTATGTTTTAGTAGCAGGAACACTTTATAACACACCAATATTATTAGTCAATATATATGCCCCTAATATAAATGAGGAACAATTTATTGCCTAACCTAGATACCCATCAACTGATAATGGGAGGTGACTTTATCTTTGTATTAGATCCAGTCTTAGACAGATCTTCAAACAGAACAGTACCCTTATCTAAATCAGCCAAATTGCTACAAACGTTTATGAAAACCTTTAAAATAATAGATTCATGGAGATTTACCTTCCCAAACCAACGAAAATATTCTTTTTTTTCACCAGTCCATCACTGCTATTCTAGGATAGATTACTTTTTAATTGATTATAAACTTCTGTCAGCGGTCGTACACTGTGATTATGAAGCAATGGTATTATCAGACCATTGCCCCTTAGTTCTTCAGGTATTATTTGAAACCAAATATGACACTATGAAATGGAGATTTGATAATAACTTATTAGCAGACAAGGCATTTGAAGAACAAATCAAAGCTCAAATAAGATTGTATTTAGAGACAAACGATACGACAGACGTTTCCAAATCCACAATTTGGGAGGCATTTAAAGTGTATATGCGGGGACAAATTACCTCTCACAGTGTTTCGATTAAGAAACGGTGTAAAGAACAAAAAAATATATTAACTGACACAATACTAGAAACAGATCGCAAGTATGCAATATCCCCCTCACCAGAATTGTATAAGGAGAGACTCTCTCTCCAGTCAGAATTTCAGTTACTCTCCACCTCGGAAACTACTGGTCGTCTGATGCGGGCGAAAGCCACATATTATGAACATGGAGAGAAAGCAGGTAAACTCCTTTTCCAAAGTCTCCAGGTCCAGATGGTTTCACGACCGAGTTCTATAAATCTTTTAGTAATCAAATCTCACTATTGCTCTTAGAAGTTTTTAATGAATCACTTGAGAATGTCTGTTTACCACCAACATTTTATCAGGCAAATATTTCCTTAATACACAAGATAGATCAAGACCCTTTAGACCCTAGTTCATATAGACCTATCAGTCTTCTTGATGTTGATAATAAAATACTGGCCAAGGTTTTGGCCACTCGCCTCGAAAAAGTTCTTCCATCTGTGATTTCCACGGATCAAACACGGATTCATAAAAAAATCGCCTCCTATTTTTTAACATTAGAAGATTAGTAAATATTATTTATACACCAAGTCCCAATCCCACCCAGCAAGAGGTACTTATTTCTATGCAAGCAGAAAAAGCCTTTGATAGGGTTGAGTGGAATTACCTCTTCACCACTCTGGAAAAATTTCGATTTTGATTCTAATTTTATTTCATTTATTAAACTACTATATGCCCACCCTCAAGCTTCTATACAAACTAATAATAATAATAACTCTAGTTATTTTCGATTAAGTCGCTCTACAAGACAGGGTTGCCCTCTTTCACCCCTGCTTTTTGCTGTAGCAATAGAACTCTTGGCAATTTCTTTACGGGCATCTAAAACCTATGGTGGGATAATGAGACGCAAAAGTATCATTATACGCTGATGACTTGTTAGTTTACATCTCCAACCCCTTACAATCAGTGCCAGCCATCATGTCAATTTTGATACATTTGGGAAAATCTCAGGGTATAAGATTAATTTCTCTAAGAGTGTTATATTTCCGATCAATCCTAAGGCCCAATTTGATGCACTTTCCTCTTTCCCTTTTAAAGTAGCAAACTCATTTAAATACCTAGGGATCACCATAACTAAATGTTTTTCTATGCTTTTTAACGAAAATATTCTAAAGCTGTATGAATACACCCAATACATTTAAAAAAAAAATGGTCCAATCTTATGGAGTTAATTTTGTGCCATAATTAAACAAACAAATGCAGCATTTTGCAAACAAACTCAATCTGCTTTGCAAAGGAAAACTCGACTCGCAAACAAACAGAAAGCAATGTGCAAATACAAAGGTCAATTTGAGTGAAAATGAGCAGAGGAGTAACAAATATGTATAGTGTTTTACAAATATAAATAAACGAGCCAAGATCATATTTTACAAATAAATACAAACCATCCTACAAATTGCTTGTAACCTTTGAACAAATACCAAACCTATTGAATACAAATGCATACCTGTCTGTTACGACTGTGCAGATGGCTTTTTATGAGATCCCTCGGCTCGATTTTCTCACAAATGCGTCCAGGCAGATTTTCTCACAAATGCAGTAGATCCTCTTCCAAAACAGTAGATGGCGCTAAGCTATGCGATTAATTTAGAGTTAGTCTCCCGGGAGAAGGACTGGTTTGGAAACGCGTGCTTGACGTTGCCTACTACAGCTGTGGAAAATGAGCGGTGAACAGGTGAGTTTCTGTCTTCTTCCTGCATCTATAATTAACCTTTTGAGGTTTTCTTTGCAAAATGTTTATTACATATCTAGACAGAAATCCACATTAGCACTTAGTAGCACTCCACTCTCTCTAGGATAGTGCATTCTAGCTATAAGCTGAAAGCCCTGCCGGCATGTTGCTTTTAAAAAAAAAATAATTCTACATCGGACTCGTGCGAAATGACTAAATTGGTGATTATGTCTACACTGAACGACTCTATTTCTTTCTTTCTCCATAAATTAATGAGAACATTAAATTTAATTTGAGATTCTCAAGAAAGGAGGGTTTAATTTTTCTGTCCAAAATAATTTGGGCACTACATACGTCACCGGCAAGTTAAGAAACAATTGTATATTTTTTGTTTCGTTCATTAGGCCTAATTATTTTATTGCATTAACATTTAAGCTGACTGAATTCCAACTAAATAAATAATGAGAGGCTGAGACCCTTTCAAAAAGTAGACAAAAAAGGTTGTCAGTGGACGGCTACAGAGTGAAAGATATTTTTATCATGTGTTATGCTTTTTCCTTATTACATTTCACGTTTTTAATGGGACTTAAGTACTGTACCACTACCACCCTTTCTAGAACATTACAGTCTTGCATTCCAGATTACATTTTGTATAAACCATTATTAATGTTTAGCATATTGCAGTTCAAATTGTAATAACTATCTGTCTGTGTCTGTCCATCGATCTCCCAGGTGGTTCGCATAATGATAGACCGGCTTCAATCTCGACTTCAGCACATTCTCGGTCGGCAACCTCTGGACCTAGACTATTTACAGTTCATATGCACACAGGAGATGGTGTTGTTTAGTGCATTTTCTGATCAGGTTTATCTTCCTGAGAGTATTGTGGATGGTCTCGCAGAACTGTACAGATTAGTAACTGAGGAAAAATCTAATGAAGTCTTGGAAGTGTTAATTCAAGTCACTCATGGGGCAGCTGGACGTCCACGCTTTGATGTGTCGCAAGATTACCTGCTGCATCTACTCCATCAAGGTCTCCCTGTGTCATGCATTGCCAGTCTTCTCGGAGTGTCTAAGCGGACAGTGTACAGACGAATGGCAGATTTAAACATCACAGTTAGAGGTCTATACAGCACTTTATCAGACTCAGAACTTGATAACCTTGTTGGTGAAATCAAAGAAAGCATGCCACATGCAGGTTATCGGCTTGTTAAGGGAGTTTGCAAGCCAGAGGACATAGGGTTCAGTGGGAGAGAGTTAAGGCCTCAATGCATCGTGTTGACACCATGGGTATCCTTTCCCGTTTGAACATGCTAGGGTGTGTTGTGCGGCGCAAATACTCCGTTCCTGGACCAAAATCACTTGTACACATTGATACCAACCACAAACTGATCCGGTGAGTGAGTGTCTATCTGTCTCTATATCTTTATGTCTGTATCAATCAACTTTTCAATGTAGATGATTTTGTTGTCTCAAAGAAATGCTTAATTTTAAAACGAGTTGTCTATTGAATACTTAGGTACAATATAGTCATCTTTGGTGGCATTGATGGATTTTCCAGAAAGGTAATAATATCTTATAAAACACAAGTCAACAAGGTCAGCTTGACCAAACTTTTTTAACTAATTTATATCCTGCTTTTTTCCGATAGATCATGTACCTAGGTGTCGCAAATAACAATCTGTCATCTACAGCCTTGGCCTTCTTCCAGCAGTCCATTGAACATTATGGATTTCCACTGAGGTATTTTAATAACTAAAACAATAGTATTTCCAGCAACATCTATATAGGAAATGCATATATATATATATATATATATATATATATCTCAAGTGGAAAATTTAAAGTTCAAATGCAGAGGAACACGTGTGTACTGTGTGAGTGCGTTTAGTTTTCCGGTTAACCCTGCTAATTCTAGCATTAAACAGTATTGAGCTGAAATTTCACATTCTGCAGTTTTCAGTTTTAATTGGGTGTCTAAATAAAACCTCCATGCATGATGTTAAAGGGTTAGTTCACCCACAAATTATCATTTATTCATCATTTACTCACCCTCATATCTTTCCAAACTGTATGACTTACTTTCTTCTGTGGAATATTAACAATGTGTTACCAATAAAACAGTTTCGATTCCCATTTATGGACCAGAAAGTCACTGGGAATTTAAACTGTTTTCTTACTGATTCTTCAAGATTCTTCTTTTGTATTCCACAGAAGAAAGACAGTCATGCAGGTTTTAGTAAATGATGAAAGAATATCATTTTTGGGTTAACTATCCTGACTATTTTTATATGAAGCTACATAAAAAATAAGGCTTTGACAGGAAATTGATGTAAATGCTGCATGTATTCACTTATATTTATTTTTAGCATGATTACTGTTGATCAGTTCTTCTTTAGAGTAAGAGGTGACCATGGTGTAGAGAATGCTCGACATAGCACGCCTGATGTTCACCGTACGGGCACAGGAAGGTCCAGCTTTATTGCTGGAAATAGTGTCCACAATCAGAGGCAGGTAGTTTTTCTCTTCTCTTCAAATGTATTGTTATGGTATTTTTTTTTTTTTGTTGCTTTATATGTTTGTAGGACTTTGGTTGTCTACAGGATGCATTTGGTTTAAAGATCTGTTGCTTTTAAATGGCAGATGTATCAAGTTTCCTTACATTAAATTACAGTGTTAAAAACATAATTCTAATGAGACTAGTAAATGTATAATTGTACATTAATCACTTAAAAAAATAATTATAGTGGCGCTCTAAAACCTGTAGTGTTAATTATTTGCCTTTGGTTTCGTAGAAAAAAGTAATGTATCTACATGAAACTATGTTTGGAATGAGACTAACTTCATTAAAAAAATATATATATACATTGAAAATAATTATTTATAAAATATCACTTTTTCAGGATTGAGAGGCTGTGGAGAGACGTGTGGTGTGCAGTAACCACCATATACTACAGTGTGCTGCACTCACTGGAAGATGATGGGTTCTTTGACCTATCTAACAACATGCATCTTTTTAGTTGCCATTATGTGTTCTTGCCCAGAATACAAGCTAGCCTGGATGCATTTCATGATGGATGGGATAACCACCCAATTCGAACCGAGGGGAACATGACACCCAATCAGCTCTGGGAGATGGGAAACATTCAGCATGCGGTGGCAGAGCCAGAGTTTGAAAACACTGAGGTAATAAAATGTCATCAAACAAATTGCAGCAACATTAGGAAGTGTAAGCTTTCTTTTGTAGAAGATAGAAACTTGACCTTGCTGACCCAGCTAATGTTATTCAAATATTTAGTTAAGCCATGTTATATAACTTGCTGATATAAAGAAATTGAATATTACAATTTATAAATAAAATACTGATTAATTCGTTTTAGGAACTGTACCTTCAACACCTTGACTGGGAAGATTGTGGCCTGCCTTATGATTCACAACATGGAGTCATTGTTCCCATGGCTGACCGCCTATTGAGCCCAGAAGAGCTAGCAGGACTTCAGGCAGCCATTGATCCCATGGGACCCTCAACGTCATATGGCACAGATATTTATCTGGCAACCACTCACTACATACAGCACATACTGGGCAAACAGTAAAGAACAGTTTTATTGTTATTCTTTTCAACTTTTTGTCCATGTTGAACTTTCAGTAAACAAAATGAAAAGACTGACTGTATGTAAAAATACAAAAGCTACAGTTACATTATATGAACAGGTTGTATAGCACATATCACTGCATAGACAGTGAAGAACAGTTAGGTTATTCTTTTCAACCTCTGTAGTGCTTTTATTTTTTCAAATAAATCAAGTAAAAAAAAAATTTGAAATTATATAAACAATTCCACCTCACTATCCATGAACAAGGATTAGATATCTATATCCATTAATTCTGATTCATAAAACAAGAAATAGGCCTAGTACTGTTAAAGAACAGTAATTACACCAGCTACACAAATCCTAATTACACAAATCCTGTATCCACAGTACTGATGCAGGCAAGTAATTCTTTCTTGAATGCTGGGTAATCAAGATACCGTGATGGAAGCCGTAGGGTCTCAAAGCATGTGGATGCCTTAGGTAGGTTACAGTTGGTTACTTCCAGTTTGAGGGAAGCAGTGGGAACCTCCCAACCGACCCAGAACTTAACGAGGGCCTTCAGCTCATGACTGGAGGCTGTGAATATATTATAGTGACAATTTAAAAAAAAAGAAAAATAAGGATATCCAACTGTTTCTATTTATTTCCATTAATAGCACATTGGCTGATGTATTTTTATCCTGCACATGCATCTAAATATGTAACATATATATATATATATAATGTGTTATAAACATTTGTTAGATATGATTAATCGATTTGACAGTGCATATATATATATATATATATATATATATATATATATATATATGTGCACTGTCAAATCGATTAATCATATCTAACAAAAGTTTATAACACATTTATATGCATGTGTGTGTATATATTTACACACTACTGTGCAAACGTCTTGTGCACGGCATTCTCTATATATACACATATACATACATTAATTCAGATTTACACTTCTCTGAGATTATTACCAAAATTACGTACCACTGGGGTCAACACATCATTTTTCTCTCGTGGGAAAATGACTGAAAGCACATCCGGACGCTGACAAAGTAGTGGCCACAGCATGGTCTCCTTAAGTCCTTTTCGAAGTTGCTTGATTTGCCTCATAGTTCGTCCGATAACCTAGTAAGAAAAAACTAAACATTAAATAACATTACAGAACGGGTTAAGAGTAAAAAATGTTCCACCTGTGTTAAAATGCATACTACCGCATGATGTAGAAGCCTCTCATAAAGCCATCGTCGATTAGCATTGTTCACTGGAGGAAGGTCCCACGAAAAGCACAAATCATTAATGCTCTCCTGCTCGTCAGGTGTTAGTTCAGATTGTCCTTCAAGCTGAAAGTCACAAATGTTTTAATAAAATGGTTTAATTTATATTTAGTATTAAATAAGCAAATGCTCTCAATTATTAACATTTGCTACATAACAACAGTAACACAATAAATATCCAAATGCAGAATATATACCAGCATAATTTTCTGACGCAAATCAAAATCTGGACAGTCTGAAATCTGTACAACAGCTGTTTCAGCACTGCCGCCAGAAATGACATGGACAACAGCAGGGCTAAGTCCTGACAAGGGTGGCCCTCCATGAAGAAAGCAGTGACCGATCATTCTACCAGCCATCAGAAACAGGTCACTATCCACTAGATGTGCAGATGAAGATGGTACGAGATGATCTGACTCTCCATCAAAAATCCTTGTAATATGAGCATTTCCTGAAAAACAAGAAAACAAGATATTTTGTGGTCAGACACTGAAGGAGACAAAAGTTAGGCACTGCTAACTAGACGAAATAGACGAAGTAAGGGCATACCAAAGTTAAGGTGAAAACCACATTTCAGTTTCTGTGTAGTCATTGAAAATAAAAAACGGTTTACACCCACTCCAACAGCAGGATCCCCTAGGAAATTTAAAAAAAAGTGTGAATGTTGTTATTTACTTCAGCTATTGTTTGCACAAAATACATACAAAATTTAGGAAACCACCTTCAAGCCTGGTTTTCAGAGGACATGCCCATTTCGCATGACATGCTTTGTAAAAAGCAATGAGAGAGCCTTCTTGGTCGGAGATGCTGCTTGTAAGGTCAAGATGCATATACAGAGGTTTCTCAGATGCATGAACTTGGATTACAGATTGCCTGTACAAATCAGCTGCCTTAATGGGGCCTGGTACAGTTTTCCAATCTACAAAAAAAGAAAAACAATTAGTGGTTTTAAAAAGTTAGGGAAGGGTTGTAATAAAAAATGAAAAAAAAAATCACAAGACCATTTGACCTGTATGCTTTCCAGCATAAGATTTCAAGGATTGCCTGTATGAAAACATTATGAAGATCATAGAGAAAGAAAATTGTATGTAATATGCTACAAACCCTTTGCTTCATCAGTAAAATCAGACAGTGATGCTGACGAAGTAGATGGTAGATTTTGGTTGGATGTAGTCTGGGAAGCTATGCCTGATGGGCCAGCCTCTTCCGCGGTGTCAACATCCACTGTCTCAATGTCTGACAAATCCCAAACAGGACACTGGCTGAAAGACAAAAGTAATTCAATTTTGTACAACAAAAATACATTGGTGGAAGCATGTTTTTGGCAAAGATACTAATTTTGCCATCTAAATAACATGAAAGTGAAAGAGTGATGTGACGTCTAGCCAAGTATGGTGTCCCATATCTGGAATTTGTGCTCTGCATTTCACCCATTCATGTGCACACACACAGCAGTGAGTATTGAACATGCACACGCGCACACACACACACACACACACACACACACACACACACACACACACACACACACACACACACACACACACACACAGCAGTAAGCAGTGGTGCCCAGGGAGTGATTGGGGGGTTAGGTGCCTTGCTTAAGTTTGGGTTTACCAGTTGTGGCCGGGTAATGAGAGTGGAAGAGAGCGCTGTTCATTCACTCCCCACCCCCACCTACATTTCCTGCTGCTACTGAGTCTCGAACCTGCGCCCCTCAGGTTACAAGTCCGACTCTCTAACCATTAGGTCACAACTGCCAGTAACAGAATAAATTTAGAAATAAATAAATATCCAAATGCAGAATTTATACCAGCATAAATATAGCCACTTTGGAAATAACACTAATCAGTATTGGTTGAATGTTAGCAAACTCTTTGTGCTCCAGTACAAACCTTTCTCCACAAGCACTGGCATGAATCTCGATATAATCAGGAGGGAACATGACTTGGCATACTGGGCACCTTTTACTTGTGGCGGATTGGTCTTCTTTATTGGTGGGATCACTTTTAATAGATGTTTCAGGGGAAGCTAAAATAAAAACAAACAAACTGGTCAAGGGTCAACTCAACAGAAGCGCACAACCAAACCATAAAAAAACAGTTAAAGTAAGAATAACTACTTTAAACTTGGTGTTAAGGCCATTGCACACTGAGTCCGAAATTTTCGGATGCGTTTTTTTGTATTCGTGATTCGGTGTCAAAACACCATTCAAACTGCTTGCTACGGATGCGAAAAACGCAGAAAATCGAACCCAATCCGTTTTTTTTTATGACGGACGAAAGTTTTGGAGGCAGTGTGCAAGCGTGATTGACATAACGTGAGGTCGTATTTATTTTTTAACGTGCGAAAATTTCGGATGCGAATTTCGGACTCAGTGTGCAATGGCCTTTAATCAATGCAATTATAATGAAGAACTAAATGTGATCGTTAAGACTTACAGACAATCTGAGTACTTGCTTCCAAGCAATCACTTGATTCTTCTTCTGCCTCCTAAACAGAGAATATAAAAAAAATATAAAAAATAAATCAAAGCGTATATTTTCTATAATAATAATAATAATAATAATAATAATAACAACAAAAACAATGCAAGTTCAAAACAGTTTAATGAACATTTCAAACTTACTTGGTCACTGTCTGGCTTACTACACGACTCTACATGCAAAGCCAGAGCTTGTAATGGCAAAGTTTCACCACATGTCTTGCACTGTGATTTTGGCATTTTGCTGAACTCTGGGGCATCAAAAGGAAGTGGTGAAATATCGATTTCATCCTGAAGTGGAACAATGAAAAGCATATGCCTTCCATTATTAGATGAGCTCTTTAGTAGCTTTGCTGTGTATCCCTCTGATTCTGGTGGGATCACTGTCAATTTCCTCTGGCCACTTCCACCTTCAATAAATGAATAACATTTGGAATAATGTGCATTGTCTATGTTTTTTAGTGCATGCACTAAGCTAGCAGCAGTAGTACTGGCTAACAAAAATTATACAAACAATGGAGATATATTAAGAGACACGAAAGAGTTAAACATCAAAGACATGAAAGAGTTAAAGGGGATAAAAGATTATAACTACTGACCTGACGCCTTGTATAAAAGCCATCCACCCATTAAGTTCTCCAATTTAGGATACTCAACTGCCAGAGATGCTGTAATCTACAGAAACAAAATTTAATTAATGCACATATCAAATAGTTCCTGCTTACAAATACTGTATTTAAAAACGCTCACCTCTGCATGGTTGCTGTTATCAGGTAAAGAAATATGGCGTTTACCTAACCCTGCCATTAACAATTTAAGTTTGTGAGATCCTTGTGGGGTCCTATCTGTTGGTGCTGGGAGTAAGTAAAACTGCAGACTAGTATGCTTTGTGGGGGCTACAACAGCTTTTGTCACTGGAGTAGGAAATCTGTGTTTGCCGCTGGTTCTTTCTTTTCTAAACATACAAGGAAAGGACCTGTTGAAAGTTTTCAAAGAAAGAGATGCAATATTTTCAGGATTTAAAAAAAAATGTGTATTTGTATGCAAACACAATAATATAATTTAAGAAATTATATGTAACCTAGTCATCTCTTGATGAATGCTGGGCCTCAATTCCGGATTTTGCTGCCTCAATCCCAGATTTTGACTGCCAGGCAGATTTAGAGTCAGACCTCGGGATTGGCTCTGACCCTGAACCTGTTCCTGACCAGCTGTTGCCGTTATGAGTGACAGCAAGTTTCTTGCTGCACTTTCAATGAGTGCATACTCTGGCTGTTAATAAAAAAGAAAAGAAATTAAACAATAATAATGTGATTATTTCAGGCATGTACTGTAACAACACAATACTGATCTTGCAGTACAATGCACTGACAATACTTTGAACAAATCCAAAATAGAGTTAAAATGGTATTTTGTTATTATTACTTTTAACACATATGGCAAAACATCAATACTGCTTATTAAAGTGCTATATTTCAGGTAAACTTAGGCTGTACTTGGTCGGTCCTCCTCCCATTCACATGGAAAGGGTGATAAGCATTCTGCTTAGCTAAAATACAGAAATTAGCTTGCACTCGGTTCCTGTCTACATATTTTAAATTATGTATATATTTATATATATGTGTGTGTGTCTCTTACTTCATATTGCTGCTATCCACAATATTGTTACATTTTTGTATTGACATGAAATACTGATACCCCTGCATTATATAAAATGTTCTCTGCAACAACAATTTCATCATCATAATAATATAAAAGTATATCATTTTTATATCCCTGTGACCCTAAGTGGATATAAGGGATGGATAGATCCATTTTTATGGAGAAAAACCTCCTTATCTTAAATGTTTTCAGCCATGTTTGTCACTGATTTTGCACTGATCGGTTACAGTAATATCTTTAAATTACTATTTTTTTTATATTCAAGTCGGGATGGCATTGTGAAAACCGCAAAAGGTTAATTATAGAGACAGAAACTCACCTGTTCACCGCTCATTTTCCACAGCTGTAGTAGGCAAAGTCAAGCACGCGTTTCCAAACCAGTCCTTCTCCCGGGAGACTAACTCTAAATTAATCGCATAGCTTAGCACCATCTACTGTTTTGGAAGAGGATCTACTGCATTTGTGAGAAAATCTGCCTGGACGCATTTGTGAGAAAATCGAGCCGAGGGATCTCATAAAAAGCCATCTGCACAGTCGTAACAGACAGGTATGCATTTGTATTCAATAGGTTTGGTATTTGTTCAAAGGTTACAAGCAATTTGTAGGATGGTTTGTATTTATTTGTAAAATATGATCTTGGCTCGTTTATTTATATTTGTAAAACACTATACATATTTGTTACTCCTCTGCTCATTTTCACTCAAATTGACCTTTGTATTTGCACATTGCTTTCTGTTTGTTTGCGAGTCGAGTTTTCCTTTGCAAAGCAGATTGAGTTTGTTTGCAAAATGCTGCATTTGTTTGTTTAATTATGGCACAAAATTAACTAATTATACAATCTCCCTATCTCTTTAGCGGGTCGTATTAATATGGTGAAAATTTGCATTTTGCCTAAATATTTATTCATTTTCCAGTGTATCCCAGTTTGCATTAATAAATCATTTTTTAGAAACTTGGTTAGAATAGTTAACCAATTTATTTGGAATGGAACTATGTGGAATTCATCATTAAATACAGTTTATGTAGTTATGATGTGAATTTGCACGTAACTTATGTAAAAAGAGGGTCACAATGGTCAAATGTATTAATGAATGTACACAAGATACTCAACACAAAATAACTCCCTGAACACACATATGACATAGTTTAAACCACATAATCTGCTAAATGAATAAATCATTACAGAATCAGAGATATTCAACTAGTTATTTACCAAGTCATTCCAGACTTTAATGAGCTGTAAAAGCTTATGGAAGGGAGGCATCAAAAATACATTTTATTCAACACCGCAAACACATGTGACAGGCTGTGAATGAGATGTTCATGTGTACATCTGGATATCATTCAGAGAGATGAAACATGTTGAGGAAAGGACATCATAAATGTGATATAATGAAGCAGACACAATACATATTGTCACTGTATATAAACTGTGCGAATACTAAAAAGGTCATTTTATTCATTTGGGTTATGAGCTTCTGAGAAATGTCCTCAAAATACCACGAGACAAAAGCAACGTCCAAATGACCGACAGAGAACCAACTGAGCATCTTAACACACATGAGCAGATGATGAGCATCACACAGCAGCACAGGAAACATGCTCCACCTCACTTCCTGTCCATCCTATCACAACAGTCTTGACAAACATAATCTGTCAGTGATGTTGACCGTTAATAGTAAAATGTTGTGAATGTGTTGATTTTTATGAAGGATGAAGATCAAGATTAAGGGCTTCAATAAATGTACCACATGACAAGTTATTACACCCCTTAAATCATTTACATCTGAAATGTCTAATGAAGTGTTAGTAGACACATCAGACAGGTGCGGTCAGGTCTGATCTTTGTTCTTCAGGTGTGCATGACGCAGAAGAGCTTTTAGAGAAAGAAGTGCTTGAAAGTGCAGTCAATAACAATACTGTCCACGACATCATTTCCTCATGTCAGACCATTGACAATAATCCAGAGCAGCACAAGATGCTTCAGGACCAACGTCTGTCAGATCTACTGGTCGATCACACGAGGTGAGGAAGATTTCACTTTTCATCATGAATCCACATCCATAAAGTTTACCAGCAAACGTCTGGATCAGGACAACAGGAATGATGAGATCTGAAAAGATGGAACAATTCTGCTCAAAAACTGTACATTGACGGCGGTGAAAGTGTTTGTCATCAGTCATTTCAACCGCTGTACCAGAGACACGTGAGAACATGAAGACATCTGTGAGACATTTGTGAGAATGAGAGCTGGAGAACCTCAAACCACCACAAGATGGACAGATTGATAAAAAAAAATATTAATCTCAATATCTCAACAGTTTCTTAGACTGCAATGAGGCTAAATGGAGGGCAAACCAAGACATTTGCTGAAGTCTCCTGCTTCTCAAGATGTTTCTATTGAGAAAAAGTCTCCAGGCGATCTCACATGTGTGTCCTCTAGAGTTTCACAAGAGATCTCAAAAATGTCTCAAACTGTGCTCAGATTGTTAGGAGAAACTTCTGAGCAAATAACAAGTTCCTCTGGTTCCGCAAATCTGCTGAGTGCACTTACTTTTTACAAAGCAGAATTTGACTTTTTTTTAGACGTTTTATGAATTATTTTTGTTGATAGATGACTTGTTAAATTAGGCAATAAATATAATTGAAGTTTTATGTGCAAATATGTTAAAAAACAAGAAATTTCATGGGATGTTTTATTAAACATTAACATTAAAGCATATTCACGCGCATCAAATCACATACAACTGTCACGATCCCTTGTTGTCTGCCCCGTGTTTCTTGTTTCACTTGTCACGAACCACATTTTAGGTCACGATTCCTTGTTATCTGCCCCGTGTTTTCACTAGTCTTTGTCAAAAAACTACATTTCCCATCTTTCCCGGCCCTCATCACTGCCAGCACTGAGTTATTGTCCACACCTGATTATTATTTTGTCATTATCGTGTCTGTTTATTTAAACCCTGCTGTTTCTCCTTTTGTTGGTCGATCGTTCATGTTCCTTGATGTTTTCTAATGTTTGCTGATGTCTGTTCATGTTTGCTCCTGTTCATCTGAATGTTTGTTCGTGGTTACCTTGCCCTTCGTGGATGTTTGTTCGAGGTTTCCCTGCCCTTCGTGGATGTTCTCTACCCGTGTACTTCTGGATGTTATTTCGTGTTTTAGTTTAATTTTCCCATCGTGGACTTTTCTTTTGTTCCTGTGTTTGCCTGATTATTGTTTGCAATAAAAGCCGCGTTTAGATCCAAACCTCCCGTCTGCCTTCTCCTGCATTCCTACACTCATAACAACAACACAAAGGAATTAAAAACAGTCAAAGTGTGCCGTTTCTGCTACTAGTTCAGAGTTTGATGTGACGCTTTAAATAAACAAGAAACAAACCGCACAATGTGTTTCATAAGACTAATAATCACTGGGCTCCATGGACAGTTTGATTGACAGCTGTGACGTCAGTAGAAGGAGTACTGGTTCTCCACTGCACGATTCCGCCGCGAGCCGTCGTTGTCATGGTAATCATCTGCGCTATTGGCGGCGGGTTCGAGCAGTCTCTCTGTGATGTTGCTGCGGCTGTGCAGTCTGGTGGGGGCGGAGCCATCGGTGATGATGACGCACTGGACGACAGGGTCATGTCTGAGGATACAGTGACTTCAGACCACGGCAACATCCCGCAGGCGGGGTGGCGACACATGAGACGAAACATCTGCACACACACACACACACACACACACACACACACACACACACACACACACACACACACACACACACACACACACACACAGGGCCGGCCCAAGCCTTTATGGGGCCCTAAGCAGAATTTGATTTGGGGCCCCTCGGTGCCGCCAATATGATTGAATATTGTCAATGCTTGATTATTCACACACTATAAATCTAACACACCCCTAATCAATTGTATGAGTTGTAGCTGTGTTGCTTACAACATACCAATGTCTGCCTGGCATGATTTTACCCTTCTTCGGTTTTAATTGTAACAGTAAGGCAAGGCAAGGCAAGTTTATTTATATAGCACATTTCATACACAATGGTAATTCAAAGTGCTTTACATAGAAGAGATTAAAATAAGAATAAAAAAATAAGAATAATTGAAACAGTTTAGAATAAAATAAAATACAGTACAAACAGTCGGACACACAGTGGCACAGTGCTCATTCAGTAAATGCACAGCTAAACAGATGTGTTTCGAGTCTGGATTTGAATGTGACTACTGTAGGAGCACATCTGATCTCTTCTGGAAGCTGGTTCCAGCTGCGGCTGGCATAAAAGCTAAAAGCAGACTCTCCTTGCTTAGAGTGAACCCTTGGTATTTCTAGCTGATGTGATCCTAATGATCTGAGTGATCTGTTGGGTTTATATTCAGTGAGCATATCTGCAATATATTGAGGTTCTAGCCCATTGAGTGATTTATATACCAGTAATAATACTTTAAAATCAATCCTAAATGTAACTGGGAGCCAGTGTAAAGACCTGAGGACTGGTGTGATATGTTCATATTTTCTGGTTCTGCTCAGAATCCTGGCAGCAGCGTTCTGTATGAGCTGCAACTGTCTTATGGTCTTTTGGGAAGGCCAGTGAGGAGTCCATTACAATAATCCACCCTGCTGGTGATGAAAGCATGCACAAGTTTCTCTAGGTCTTGACTGGAAACAAAGCATCTAATTCTTGCAATATTTTTCAGATGATAGTATGCTGATTTAGTTATTGCTTTGACATGACTACTGAAACTAAGGTCTGACTCTAGAGACACACCAAGATTCCTGACTTGATTTTTAGTTGTTTGACCCCTAAGCGTCAAGGTATGCATTCACCTTGAGAACGTCATCTTTGTTTCCAAACACAATGACTTCAGTTTTGTCTTTGTTTAACTGAAGAAAGTTTTGGCACATCCAACTGTTAACTTCATCAATGCATTGGCACAGGGAGTCAATGGGGCTGTAATCGTTAGGTGATAGGGCTAAGTAGATCTGTGTGTCGTCTGCATAGCTGTGGTAAGCAATTTGGTTCTTTCTCATTATTTGGCTCATTGGGAGCATATACAGGTTGAACAGGAGTGGCGCAAGAATTGAGCCTTGAGGGACTCCGCATGTCATGGACGTCCACTCAGACTTATGGTCTCCTATACTCACATAATAACCTCTCCCTTCTAAGTATGACCTGAACCATTTTAGGACCATCCCAGAAAGCCCCACCCAGTTTTCCAGCCTGTCAAGAAGTATGTTGTGATCAACAGTGTCAAATGCAGCACTGAGGTCGAGTAGTACCAGTACTGATAATTTGCCTGTATCAGTATTTAAGCGAATATCGTTTATTATCTTTATGAGCGCTGTCTCTGTGCTGTGATGCGATCGGAAACCAGACTGAAAATTGTCAAAGTATCCATTTGAGTTCAAGAATTTGTTCAGCTGATTGAAGACAACTTTTTCAATGATCTTGCCTATGAAAGGAAGATTTGAGATCGGTCTATAGTTGCTTAATATGGTCTTATCCAGATTGCTCTTTTTCAAGAGGGGCTTGACAACTGCAGTTTTCAGGAGTTTGGAAAACTCCCAGAGACAAGTGAGGAGTTTATCACTTCTAGGAGATCTGCTTCTAAACAGTTGAACACACTTTTGAAAAAAGATGTGGGAAGTGCATCAAGGGCGTAGGTTGATGTTTTAAGGTGCTGTACGGTTTCTTCCAAAATTTTGCCATCAATTTCTTTGAGATCAGACATAGTAACTACTTTCTCAGGTTGTGGTTTGATTTGTCTGACCCCAGCACAACTCAAGGATGTGCTGATCACCTTTCTGATATTATTGATTTTTCAGAGAAGAAAGAAGCAAACTCACTGCACTTGCTGTCTGAGAGCATTTCACTGGGAATCTGGCTTGGGGGGTTTGTCAGTCTCTCTACAGTCGCAAAAAGAGTGCGTGTGTTGTTTAAGTTGCTGTTTATAATATTCGAGAAGAAATTCTGTCTAGCTTTGCCTAGTTCCATATTAAAAGCATGGATGCTGTCTTTGTAGATGTTATAATGGACTACAAGTTTTGTCTTCCGCCACATGCGCTCTGCTTTTCTGCATTGTCTTTTCATATTTTGCACTGTTGTTGAGTTTCTCCAAGGTGCTTTTTGTCTTCCACTCTTCTTCCTGACTTTCACAGGAGCAATATCATCAATTACACTTTTAACTTTTGAGTTAAAAGAATCAAGAAGAATATCAACAGAGTCAGCAGATATACTTGGTGTTAAAGATATAGCCTTCATAAATAGTACACTAGTGTTCTCATTTAAGCATCTCTTCTTGACAGACACAGATCTAGCTTCAATGGCAGGAGAGATCAATATATCAAAGAAAACACAGAAATGATCAGATAGTGCTACATCCTTAATAACAATCGATGAAATGTTTAGACCCTTACTGATAAGTAAATCTAGAGTGTGTCCATGATTGTGTGTGGGTCCATGTACATGCTGAGTCAGATCAAAAGTTTTTAAAACAGTTTTGATTTCTTTTGTCATATTGTTTTCTGCATTATCTATGTGAATGTTAAAGTCTCCAGCAATGGCAAAACAGTCAAACTCTGAGGTAATTGTTGATAACAGTTCTGTAAAGTCCTCAGCGAAGGCTGGAGAGTATTTTGGAGGCCTGTAAATAATGCTAAGTAAAATGCGTGGAGCACCTTTTAACACACTACCCAGATATTCGAAAGACGGGTAATTCCCAAATGATGTTTGCTTACATTGATAGACATCTTTAAAAAGAGCAGCTAAACCCCCACCTCGTCTACCTTCTCTGCAGACACTCAAATAAGTAAAGTTAGGAGGGGATGTTTCATTAAGGACTGTTGCACTACAGCTGTCTTCTAGCCAAGTTTCATTTAGAAACATAAAATCCAGGTTGTATGTGCTTATTAAGTCGTTGACTAGAAGTGATTTATTTTTAAGTGAGCGGATGTTTAAAAGTGCTAACTTAACAGTTTTTGTCCCCACAGCAATCTTAGTTTGGCATGTAATAGGCACCAGATTAGATGGGTTTGCTGTACGGCTTTTGAAGGCCTTATACTTTCTATGATGTAATCGAACAGCAATAGAGAAAGATACAGGCACACTGGGTTCCCGCTTGTTTTGTAAACATTTGAGAAAGTTACTGTTATCATAGCGGGGACCCAACACATATCACTGAGAGCTGGTATCAGTTGTTTTTGGTTCACCTCGAGCAGATGGAGGAGGGTGTGAGCCCTGGCGTTGTGGCAGAGGTCAAAGAGCTCTCACAGGAGGAGGGGGAGGGCGAGCTGGGCCCGCAGGTGGTTGAGGGGCCTGACATACACCAGTTCTTCCATTTTCTCTGAGAAACACAGATGTGGAGATGCTGGAGAGAGGGATAACGTGTCTGGTGAGAGGGGCTGTAATATGCTGTCCTGGTTTCCCTGGATGTTTTCCAGAAAGTCGTCCTTGGGTGCTGAATCTTGGAGCAGTTCTAATATGTCACAGTCTGTCTGTGGTGAACTTTGTGGGCAGGGCTCAGATGAGATTGTGTCCATGAGCAGAAATTGTTGTGGCTGAGTGGTGTTATCATTGTCCTTGTGTGATTTGTCAACTGCATGTCCATTCAGGTGCTGAAGTGAAGTCCTGTGATCATTCATACTGTGTCCAGGTGTGTGTGTGCCATTCAGATTGAGTGGATTGGCACACACTGCAGAAGGATGATTGAGGGAGAAGTAGATATTGTCCTTTAGCACTCTTGAACCAAGTTTGTTTGGGTGGTGGCCATCCTGTCGAAACAGTTGCCTCTGACTCCAGAAAAGATTGAAGTTGTCAATGAAGTTCACTCCTTTTATATTGCAGGTTTTTGCAGCCATGTATTAAGCCCAAGCAACCGTGAAAACCTGTTTGTTCCTCTTGCTGGAAGTGGTCCACTGATGAATGTTTGAACTTTCAGTCTTTTAAGTGTTTCAAAAAGTTCATTGAAATCCTTTTTAAGGAGTTCTGACTGCTCTTTATGAATATCATTCTTCCCCACATGAATGATGAGTCGATTTGCAGTCTTATGTTTCATCAGAATGTTCTGAAGTTCCCTGTTTACAGCCGAGGTTGTTGCTTGTGGAAGGCAGCATGTAGTTGTATCCCTGCTGCTAAAGTTTCTGATTATGGAGTCACCCACTATCAGAGTCCTGGGCCCGGCTGCGCTCTGAGCTGAATGCCGCTGTCTGCTCGACCTTGAGCGCCAGTTCACATCAATGTTAGCTACTGGCTGATTCAGTCTGTGTTCGATCACATTCATCACATTTGGGGATTCCTCATTCATTAATACTTCAAATCTGTTCTCAAGATGTATAGGCGGTGGTAGGAAACCAGTGTTTGCATTCCTTGTCAGAGCCGTATCTGGGGTAGAGGATGCTACTGCGGCAATATGAGATTCTCGTGACAATCTGATGTCTCGAGTGCCTTTTGGTCTCGCTCCCTGTTTTTGCCATCGATTTGTAAGTCGATCGGTTTGTTTCTCTACACTCAGTATGGCCTGTCGAGGAGCACTAGATTCATGGGACTCACCGGCTGTATGCTGAGGGCGTCCATGACGAAGCTCTGTTGTGTGTTCCGTCTGGTTTGGTGGTCCTGTAAATAACTTTGTTTCAAGAACTGCAATCCTTTGTAAAAGTCTGTGGCAGTTAGCGCAGCAAGTAGATTCCAGAAGAGGCATTTTCTCTTATCCTTTTGAATGTAGGCAGTTGTGTTTTCCCTTCCCTGGAATGAAAACTTTCAGTGGGAGGCTGGTCGGATAAAAGAATTCTGCTTTTTTTTTTTTTTTTTTTGTAGTAATCCAAGCTTTTGAGCACTGTGCTCATTTGTTTAAGTTAAAATTAGTTAAAATTAGTTGATAAAAGGAGATAAAATATGAAAATATAAAAGCGATAGAGCAAAAGCGCGGAGCAGTAAGCAAGAGCGTCCGAACAGAAGCTGAGCAGGAAATCTCATCAGTAGCACACCTATATTTACCCAATCCTGTTGATCCTCTGTTACCAGTTTTGTGGACTTCCTAGAGAACAATTTGCAGCAGAAGCTGTAGACTGCATCATTTATTTTTGAATAAGTGAGCAGCTCCACTTACATTATTTCCCCATTAATTGACTTTCTGTAGGTGTAGTGGAAGCTTCGGCCATCAGGTTTTTCAGGGAATGTGAAGTTTTCCTTTATAGGCAGTGGCCCTCTGCTTACCATATCAGTCCTTTCTGAGTCGGACAGGATAGATGACCACATCAGTGGATGTACGTGCTGGGAAGTGCTCCTCGCCTGCCGAGGATGGATCTGATGAAAGATGAAAATAAAAATAAAAGCTAGCCATGTTAGATGTCATATTAGAAGGTAATGCATATTAGTCTGTCAAAAACAAAGGCATGGTTTATCCATATAAATATAATGATCTGGGATTGTTGAAAAATCATCATCAGCTGTAGCACTGGCACTTGGGGCAGGTGGCGTTGGTTGTGTCCCACGTCCAAACTATTTCAACAGTGCTCCTAGGGAAGTTTCATAAGAGTACATATTTGACAGAATATTTGACAAAATATGTTATTTTCTCAACACAAATTATTATACACAGCAGCAAGCCATCTGTACACCTAAACAACAACTCTTAATCTATAACAGCTAACTGAGGCATAATGATATTGGAATATAATAGCAAAGACCCCAAAATGGTAGACTAATGTAAATAATGTTAAGTTGTTATCAGTACCAAGTTTATGGAACAGAAGCTTATTTTTATTACAAAGAATATATACCCAGGAAAGTAATATGTTGTACTAATAATATATTAAGATGTCAAGGCTATTTACGGATGTTTAATCAAACTTTCCTAAAAGAGAATATATGCTACATATGCTATGTTAACTAACTAGCCAGCTGATGTTAGCTCGTAACTTAGCCAGCTACTTAACATATCTTTATCTTGCTGTTTTTCTCTTCCTCTGTTTTCTTCTTTGCACCAGAGGATATTTCCTTTTTTGTGACATTGCTGTTTTGCTGTCTGAATGTGCTTGCATCCTGCAGCCCGTTAACATAATATTGCATTTAATATTGCGTTTTTGTATAATTACCATTGTCAATTGACAGTATAATCACAAAAAAAACAAAAAAAAAGAGTCATTTCATGTGCTCTTGGGGGCCCCCTGGTGGCCACCGGGGCCCTAAGCAGCCGCTTAGTTCGCTTATGCCTTGGGCCGGCTCTGCACACACACACACACACACCACTGTTAAAGAGGAAATAACACACTGTCCTCAAGACTAATTGATGCATTTCAATATTGTTAGATAATTTTGTCATCCAATGTATTTAATTTATTTGTTGATCTGCAATCCCCGTCTCGATACGGCTCAGCTGAGGGAAGAAAGAACTGACACAGAGAACCAATGCTATCAAATCCTTCTTCAACGTTTATTGTCCCAACACTCTGTTTTATGGTCCAGAAAACCACATTCCACTGGACCCTCACCAATGAAATAGTTCTTTACCTTATATGGGGGTGACATACATGTTTGAGCTACGTGCGAAACGTGAGACAAAAACACATTCCTTAGAACATCTTTAGAGCAGGGAGCAGCTGTAGCTACCCCCAACAAGAGATACATAAAAGAGGCCTTCATTATTCCACATTACATCACCAGAGAAGTTGTTGAGAAGCATTAATTATTCCACAATGCCCACTTTGATCCTGAAAGGATCACATAGCCTTCTCAACCAACTTCAGTGTTAGGTACACGCATATAATGCAGCATGGCGATATTATGCCTGTTTATCATTACATTCATCTTTTGCATTAGTAATTGTAGCAAACATGGGCCAAATAATAACATAAGTAGAATGCATATGGCAATCGATATAATGGAAAACATCCAGGGTGCGAATCACCCAAACACATTGAAAATTTCCCCATCTTCCCTGATGTTATCAGCAGCTAATCCTTTATTCAACTTATCCATTTCCTTTCATACCTTCATGAATTCACCATCATCATCAATGTGACCCAGGATGTATGTATAGCATTTGTCACCAAATATTTTACATATTCCTCCTCCATCTTTAGCCAAGAATTAATCCAAACATTTAATACCTCTTGGCTGTCCAACACTGTCTAGATATACTTCAGGGTCACTTGAGGCATCACATTCTATGTACCTTCGTTTCCGGGTGTTTACCCGTACCTTCATAACAGAAACCTCTTCCTGTAACATTACCATAAAACATAAACTATCATACATTATTTCTAGGAACTGGAATTACACTTGCGACTCCTTGCTGTTGTGTTGATACTGAATGGTCATAGGCAAGCACGAACACCTGCCATATGCAAAGTGTCAGTAGGAATGTCTTCATGTTGACTGTTCCGGGTCCCTCCTCAGGTCCTCCTAATTCACAGATTCCCGGTTGGGCACTGGCGCTGCGTGTTCAGCTCCTCCAGTGCTTTCACCGTTCACCTCGAATCAGTAAGGCCCTCCTCTGGAGCAAGCTTCACACGGCTTGCGTGGATCCACTGTGGTTGAAGGTCAGTTAGCACCCCCGTTCTGGTCACCGGCAGTACAGATTGGCCCACTTTGGTTCACCTAACTTCATTGGTTTCAGACACTTCACCAGAACCTGCTGATTTGGAACAAATGAATAGGGCTTTCTGCAGGCAGAGGGAGAGAGATATCATCATTTATGCCATTTAATATTTAATGAGGGAATCCAGATATTCTGCAATCACCACCTCCGTGTCACCTGTGGAGAGAAAGCTAAGCTGCCTTTGACCCCAAGGGGTCGGGAAAGGCTTACCCATTAGTATTTCAAATGCAGGGATTAACAACAGAGGACGGTGACATTCTGAGCTCAGTCAGCCGAATCTCTGTATTATTTATTTTGCCAAATTTTCACCATTTTATAATTTTACCTCACAGGAAAGCTTCTGTCCATTTAGAATTGCAGTTCCGAGTGTGGTATTGAGTCGTGCTTCGTAGGCTTGTGTCTGTTGTTCTGTGCGCACATTAAGACACAAGACATACATTTTACTGCATTTTGTACCCCATTTATGCAATAAGTTTGATTTCACTTAATCTGAGGCCCAATGTTGTCAGATTCAGATGGATTTACCTATAACAATTTAATGTCATTGTCTTTTACCACAGTGTTGATTGTATCATGGAAAAAGTCTCTTCAGCTTGATTCAGCTCTAGGCTTACCACAACTTCCCTTGCAGCCCACTTTGCTACCTCATCAGCATACTTCGAGTCTGTGTATATATCGATTGATTTACCTTTAGCCAAATGGCATGCTCTGATCAACGCAAACAACTCAGCAGCTTGTGTAGATTTATATGGGAGCGAATAATCTTCAATAATTCGATTTGGAAGTTCCATTACAGCTTAACCAAACAGGACCCATCAACGTTCCAATGGTTCCCCTCCTCCAGGGCGGATGATGAAACATCCGGCCTGTATAAAGTACATGTTTTAGGCGATTGAATCAATTATATGTGTCGTCAGAAAATTCACCTTTAGTTAGTAATTGATACCCCGATCAATGTTATGCTGTCACGTGGTAATGTTGTGCAGGATTGTTCCTATCTGGTGAGAGGTGTGCACAACTAATGGATGTGAGAGTACAATGCGTTCTGCATGTTGTACCATCAACGCCTCAGCAGTCACTGCTCACAAACATGCAGGGAGGTTTTGGCAACTGCCTCTAAAATTTTTTTGACAAGTACGCCACTGGTCTATATGTTCCGCCATGGGACTGAGCGAGGATCGCTGCTGCTGTGCCTGTCGCCTCGTGCACGTACAGATGAAAGGGTTCATCATGAGTTGGTAGTAATGTTCATTTCAGCAGTCCATTTGATAGGTTCCTCAGCCCTTGAGAGTGTTGCTTCTCTCAGGATTTTGTCATATACCGAGCAGTTTGGCACCCATGCTCGACAATAGTTTACTAAGCCCAATAAGCTTTGCATTTGAGTCTATGTTTTAGGGTGTTGGAAGGTATTAATCATCTTCACTCTGTCTGTGGAGAGACATATTGTTCCTTTCTGTAGTTCATGACCCAGATTGAAAGTTCAGTTTCACCCATTGCATTTTTTCTTTTGATGTCTTGAAGCCAGCCTTCACTAATATATTGCACACTGTAGTTGAAGTGGCTGTGCATGACATGATGTCCGGGCCGGAAAGCAGGATGTCGTCAGCATACTGCAATAGACAGGTGGCAGCTTGGTGTCCTTCAAAGTAGCGTGTACTACAGCAGAGAACACAGCAGGCGAGTCTCTAAATTCTGTTACTATTGGCCTCCATATGTGAATGTGAACAGCGGCTGTGTAATTGGCATAACTGACACTGAATTAACACAAATTACTAATAATAAAATGAGTGTGGTCTGCTGGAATTTAGTTAATAGTAGTGCACACATCCGGCACCACTGGTCACAATGTCATTAATTTTCAAATCTTGTGTTAATTTCCATGTATTATTAGCTTTCTTCATAGGATTAATTGATGATTTTTATGATGAGTGAATGTGTTTCAAAATACCTTGTGACAGGCATTGCTATATTATTGGGCCAATGCCTTGTTCTTTTCTTTGAAAAATGGATACTGTTTGCAGTTTGCTATACTGGTAAGTTAAAGAGAGTTTGGCAACATATGGTCTTACATCAATAAAGCCCGCCTCATCTTTGTGGGCGGCCCATAGCGCTGGGTCTACGTTGAGCATTTCCTGTTTAGCAGCAGAAGTGTTGTCAGACGTTGAGCTGCAAACTTCTCCGTAATGTCCTGTATACACAGACTGAAAATATACTGAGGGAAACAGTAATTGTAATTAGTTAGAATCAAAAGTTATTTTTCCCAATTTTATGCATCGGATTACAGGCGAGTCAGGCAAAATCATGCATTTTAAACAAGTTTGTGTTATCTGGAGATGTTACGGGGAATTTTGGTGTCATATTACACTTTACAGGAATGCCATTCATTCCCACAGAGTTCAGAGTGCGTCCTGTAATAGAGCCCTCATAGCAATGCGCTGTAAATGATCTTTTAGATGCGCCAGTTTCGATGATAAAGGTATGCGGTTTTATATAGTAATTCTTTGCATTTATTCAGCGTCTCTGACAATGTTATTGAAACGATTTTATATCCGTTTGGGCACTTGATTAAAGAAATGCAGCTGTTGTATCTTTGCTCGTATTTTTCTTTGAATCTGAATCGAATACGTCCATGGCTGCAGCTGAATGAGTTACCCTTTAAATTGTGTTAAATCGGGATACAACAGTGCATGGTGTCTTTGGTTAGCTAGGGGTTAAAGCTTTGTTCACTATAATATCATGTTTAGGTGGCTTGTTTTGAAACAGAGACCGCTGCATGCATTTAATTAGTCTCTTTTTGTTCAGGACCTATGTCCCAGAATAGTTTTATTTTCTTCCACTCATCGTATGATTCTATATATACTATTACTATATATTTATAATCTCACTGAGGGTCCGTTCACCCTTTTTAACCATAGATTTTGGATTTACTTCTGAATTGATCTAACTACGTTTTTCTTTTTTCCTCCTTTTTCCTTTCTCTGACCACCCAGCCAAATTGCTGATGGCTCAGTATTATAATATTATTTATTTCAAAACATCCATTATTTGGATTTTACTTAGATAACGGGCGGCTTATTTCCTGTCCCATAATGTCACCCTTTTAATAATAATAATAATAATACAAACAATTTCCCGATCGACACGGTTCCTGCAGATCAATAATGCAGATCAAATTCTCTCCGTCTTTTCCTTAGGACAATTACCGTCCTCTTCCTATTCATACCAGAATAAGGATATCCTTAAAACTGCTGCTGCTGGTCGTGGGGTTTTTCCTATTTATAATAGAACAAAAACCCTCCTTCCTATTTATAATAAGGCAAATTCATCCCTCTGAAGGGGCCCCCGAGCAGAGTTATTAACGGAGTTAATATCGAGCCAAATTAAACTAAGTTTTATTCAATTTTATTCAATCTCTCATCAGACAGGAATACCTGATACTTAAATCAGTCTTACCTGTCTGGAGAGATCCCGGACGAGCCCCCAAACTGTTAGATAATTTTGTCATCCAATGTATTTAATTTATTTGTTGATCTGCAATCCCCGTCTCGATACGGCTCAGCTGAGGGAAGAAATTACTGACACAGAGAACCAATGCTATCAAATCCTTCTTCAACGTTTATTGTCCCAACACTCTGTTTTATGGTCCAGAAAACCACATTCCACTGGACCCTCACCAATGAAATAGTTCTTTACCTTATATGGGGGTGACATACATGTTTGAGCTACGTGCGAAACGTGAGACAAAAACACATTCCTTAGAACATCTTTAGAGCAGGGAGCAGCTGTAGCTACCCCCAACAAGAGATACATAAAAGAGGCCTTCATTATTCCACATTACATCACCAGAGAAGTTGTTGAGAAGCATTAATTATTCCACAAATATAAAATTACAATTAACACACAATGAAACAATGAAATTGAATCGAATGTAAAAATAGATTTTCGTGTATTGTTTTGCACATCGTTGAGTGTACATCCTTTAATGCAAGTCTATGGGTTGTTGTTTGGAAAGTGTTGTGAGGCATCATAAAGTGTATTTATTCAATTAGATAACATCACTGAATGGATTTATGTGAATGTGTTGATCTTCACAGCTGCTGAATTTACTGCTAGTTTGAAGACGGTCTGTTCAAAGTCAGACACACACTGACTGCATACACAAAGAGTTTTCTCAAAACTTCAAGCTCCAATCTGATTGGCTGACTTGTGCATAATTACTTTAAATACACTACTATGATGAACATTCTTTCACTTTCTGAACTCAACGTTATTTTGATATTTTTTCTAAAGGCTTTTGATAGGTCAATAATGGCCATGTAAAGGTCTTTTTGCTGCTCTCTACTTTATTCCTGTAGCTGCTGTATGACAATGATCATGTCACCGGAGCATCTTCCTTACCTGAGACCACATTGTGTTTCTGGAAGGATGCATAGTGAGTTGTGCTCTATTAACCTATTGAGTGTCACCTTTTCTGCAACAGAGAGGAGGCAGAATCCCTGGCTGTTTGTAGATCACTACAATATCGGCATCTTTCTTCTCCTGAGGAAGAGTTCGACTGCCAGACTGATACGATGAAGAGGTGAAGGTGCTATGTGAGGAGATCCACCATATTTAAATATCTCAGCAGGAACCTGTAGGGTATGCAGGTCAGGTTTGGGGAAATGTATAATTAATTTCAATGATCGTAATCAATGATTAATCAGACGATTTGACCCGGATACCCATACACATTGTAAAAACGCCCCAAAAGGGGCTTATAGTAGTCTAGGAGTCTGCTTCAAATATATATAGATAATTAAACACCACGAATTATAATTAATTAGGAATATACATTATATGCAGACAGGCTATATTAATTTAATTAAACCCTCAATGGAATTGACCCGTAGGCTACCGCAACCAGTCAGTTCATCCAGCGAACAGCTTTGCTAAATATTTCTGATCAATTCCCTTGAAGGTTTATTCTTAGTTATAAGCTTACTCATCAAAGCACGTTAACTTACTTTGATAATATCAGCTCGTAGCTTAAAATCACACATTAAAGAGGCTTTGTCTTATGATCAACACACACAGACAATCAAGCATATAATTGGGTTTAATACAAGGAACTAGAATATATCACTACACTTGACAAACAGACACTCAACATGTAACATAAAATAAACATAAAATAAACAGAGTAGAAGCAATAAGGAAAATAAAGAGATTATTAAGGATAGCAACTTATTACAACAGTTAACCCTTAAGAGCCAGAAAATGGAATTACACACTTTAACGCTTTTGGATTTCAGATGAAATGATACTTGCAAAATGGGCCTATGTGTGGCTGAGCAAGGCTGCGTGGATGTCGCGTCCTCGGGGCTTTCTTGAGGCGGAGGATTTCGGTTCGGTGTTTCCAGAGCGTGGAGTTGAGACTCTCTTGAAGAGAGAGTTGAGGGGTTGTTCCAAGCAGTTGCAAATGTTCAGCAGAAGAGGAGAGAGAGGGGTGCCGGGGGAAGTCCAAGGAGAGATGAAGTAAGTTGGGAGTTGGAAGCAAGAGAGAGAGGAAGAAGATAAGAGCTTTCGAAGATAAGAGGAGATAAGGGAAGTAAGAGGAATAAGAGAGCTAAGAGATAAGAGGACTAAAAGAGTGAGAGGAAGTGGGCGCAGCAATTTTATACCCTTAGAAAACATGTCCCACCTCTCATTGGCTCGACCAATGAGAAGGGTTTGGGTTCCAGGCGGAATTTGGTTTATTGCTCTTTTGTTCTCACATTTCTCATTGCATGTGCAAGAAAGAAAACTAGGAAATATACTTGTAATACTAATATGTTGTTGTTATCGACATATCATGTACACAGTCATTTCAATCTTCGAAATACCAAGTTATAGAGACCAAATATGCCACACATATGCTTTCGGGTAACCATGGTATGCAAAGTCTGAAACATTAACCCATTAGAGTTTGCAAGAAAACATAGATCAAGGACATTTAAGGGAAAATGTGAGATGGCACATTAGATACATGTCAATATTTTTATCACATGGATTATATATATATATATGTATATGGAATATATAGGATTAAAAAGTGTTCATTTCTCCTTCTCAGTAAGAACTGAGTGAGAATCAGCCCTGTCTGAGCATTCCTTTGGAGGTCGTAAAATTCTACTTTCTTTGGGCAGGAGAATGATTCCTTTGTCCCGTCTCACTCATTTGCATGTTTATGACTGTGTTTATGACGGTAAGAGATTTTGGGCTGAATGACTCAAAAGATGGTAAACATAGCCGAAATATCATTCTACGGAGATCTTATATTCGAATTCGGCTAGGACAAATCGTAAGGTTTAATTTGATACCAAGAAAAGTATATTTGGTACCCTTAAAAATGGGTTTACACTGTTAGGCTATTAAATATAAGGCCTCTTATTAACTATAACTAGTTTTACTACACTACTAGACAGTCTTACTAGTTTGATCTAACATCAGACACACAAAACATACGGGGATTAAAACATATTTCACTAGAAAATACATTTCAAAGTTTAAAACTGAAAACACACACATTCTCTGTTGCCAACTTTTCACGTGCCCTTTTCTCATGTGGTGAAGCATAGAGTCTCACATGTGCGGGGGTTTTTAGAAAGCACCACGAGGACCCTCTGTCAATGGTTCCTTGTCTCTTTGTCAATACATTTATTGTGCTTGTGGAGACTGGTTGGCGCTATTTCAGTAATTAGGGGAGTTTTTAACAGTAAGTTCTTGTTTGCTCGGAACCCGCCGAATCAATGATTATCCTTCATTGATTCCTCCAGTCACTACAGTCCCCCCTTTTCGCCAGGTGATGTCCCTGTTGGAGACATCATCGGGCGACAATCATCACAATGGCGGATGGCAGGTGAATCATGAGGGTTTTGTAGCAGGTGGTTATTCGGACGGAGGGTTCAATTCGATGAGGTTCAAGGTGGTCTCTGTCGTGGTCCCCTCTTTCCGGGGGTTCCGTCGGAAACCTACGGACATGGCTTTCGTGACCTTGGCTGTGGATGTTTTGCATCTTGTTGGGCCCCCGGTACAGGATGAAGGCCGGGCCAAGTGTCAGGAGGTGGCTGATTCCCATAGAGATGCACAGCGCAGTGTCCGCTGCGGTCCAGGCTCGGGCAACAGGTGAGGTGGTCAAGATGGGCATTCGAGACAAGGCTTGGAGGGCTGTGTCGATAGGAGCAATGTCAATTAACTGGGAGCCCTCCCTTTCGATCCATAGTTCAAGTTCTGGATCTAGGGTGAGGTTTTGATTCTGGAAAAAAAAAATGGGATTTCCAGTTCTGTTTCGTACTCTTCACCTGGGAGATGGTATAGTGCCAGGTCATCGAGGTGGAGGATGGCACCTTTCGGGACTTGAATCCACATGCTCTGGTTGGGCAAGGTGAGTGTAGCTGTGCGCACCGGAGTGTTAACGAGCCACCTGTCGCCTACGATCTCGGCTTGGGTCTCGGTGACTTGAGTGCGAGGCTTGGCATCGGCGGGGCAGCGGGTATCGCTGCCCAGGTGTTGCAGCCCACAGATTCCGTCAGTGTTGTCTCTGAGGAAGGGTTTACTGGGGCAGAGGTAGTGAATGTCTTTGGTCAACGTGCACATGTGCAGTTTTGGGGCCAGGTACAGCCGTGGGTCGCTGTCGTGGTAGGCCACCACGTCTGGGGTGTGGATCTTGATGTGTGTGTTACTTTTCCAATACCCGATGTTGACAATGTCCTTGAGCCGGTAGATTTGGCTTGACTCTATGATGGGTAGGTTCAGGAGAAAACCCACTTCCCTCTGCTCGGGGTCGATGTAGAGTGGGATGGTGCTACCCAGAGAGTAGGCAAGGTGTAGTTGTAACGGGTCAGTTGTCGTGGTGATGGCGGAAGCCAGCACGGTTTGTACAAGGCTTAAGGGTATCAGGTACGGTGGAATGCTACCCATGGCTAGGCTGTCAATGGAGGAGCTCACCTCCCGCAGCATGTCTGTCACCAGGGCTGTGACCAGCTGCGTTTGAGCAAAGTCGTTCTGGAAGACAGTAAACAGCTGTTTCATGGAGTTCACTGTCTGGTTCAGCATAACGCTGTGAGTGTTGAGAATTACCACAGTTCCTCTCAAGGTCTTGCCGATGGTCTGCAGGGATGCACTTTGTGTGGTGAGTTGCTCTTTTAGCTGTGGTATCGCAGTCTGAATTTCGGCCGTAAAGTGAATGCCTCTGTCTGAGTTGACTCTCAGGGGCAGTCCGAACCTGGAGAAGATGTAGTTCATCAGGAGGTATGCCGTGGTCTGGGCAGTTTCGTTGGGTGCTGGAAGACACTCTACCCAATTTGTGAACTGGCACACAACTGTGAGGAAGTATTTGTTGCCCCTCGTCGACCTGGGCAGAGGTCCTACCCAGTCGATTTGGAGGTCTGACCATGGGAATGTGACTCTCCTGCGTTGCAGTGGAGCTCTGTGGTTTGGGTTTGCCAGTTGAAACTGGCAGCAAACCCGCATTCTCTGACATATTCTGTCACATGTTCCTGCATGTGGGGCCAGTATGCCACTTGCTTCAGTGTCTCATAAGTGGCTCTGGCGCCGTGGTGCCCAGCACATGGTGCGTTGTGGGCATAACTTAGCATGACCCCCCTTAGGCACTGTGGCACCACAAGCCGTGGCGCTGTGATGTCATCAGGTGCATACCACAAGATGTTGTGTATCACACGCAGCATGTGCTTTATGTCATGTAATCGTCTGAGGCACGGGTTGTCAGTGAGGTCAGACGGCGGTAGAGGGTGGTTGGTGGGGTCAGAGAGGTGGTTTAGGAAAGTCTTTATGGATGGGTCAGAGGCTTGCATGTCCGCTATGTCATTGTTTGACATCTGCGGAGCCAGCGTTAGAGGCTGTGAGGGTGGTACTGTTGCAGGAAAAGTTCTTTTGCTACGGGTTATCACTGCAATGTTCAAGGTGGTCGGGAGGGTTGGAGGTGACCATAGAGTACCGTGCAGTGCACCAGTCCTGGCAAGTGCATCGGTTTGGTCATTCAAGTCTTTGTCGAGGCCTGGTTGCCCTGAGTGTCCTTTCACTTTCTTCCAGTAGACAATTATGTTGTAATTTCTTGTGATGTCATCACATTCTTGGAACAGGTGTTGGTGTTTGATAGGCTTGCCGTTCGAAGTTTTAAAGCCATTTTGTTTCCAGTTTGGAAGGTGGCATGTGAAACTGTGTCTGGCGTAGTTGGAGTCTGTGCAGATCAGGAGTTCTGTGATGTTATGGGTCGATGCGATTTGCAGAGTTATGAGAATGGCTGCAACCTCCGCATACTGTGATGACTGCGGGCCCAGCTTGAAGGGTTGTGGTGGGCACGGCAGGTCATTTACCCATAATACACCTGCTCCTGCTTGACGAATGCCCTCTTGGTTGTAGGAACATCCATCGACGTAGGCTGTTTGGAGACTGTGTATACTGCAAGGTGTTGGTCCTTTGTCAGTTCTGTTCTGCATACCTGGTCTTTGTCCACTGGCATGACTGAAGTTATGGAGATGATCTTGAAGGGGGTTGTGAGCACGGTGTTGTCTGTGTGCCCTTCGGGTATCATTGAAGCTGGGATGGGCCCAATAATTGGTATTGTTAGTTCAAAGTCATGAAAGTCGTGGCTCACTAGCCATCCTGCCCGGTAGGCTTTTGGAATTGTGATGTCCATTGCCATGCAGTTGTTGAAGAGGATGTAAACAGCACGGGATGACACTTCAGTGAGGGGCGTCGCTTCCAGCGTGAGTCCAAGTTCAACGCATTCGGGTGAAGGTTGAAAGAAACCCAGCGTGTGGTTTAGGGTTTGACCACAGCGCACCCTTTGGTGTATGCTGGTACTACAGTTTCCTGTTCGTTGACCAAGGTGCAGACCTCTGGAATGGTCTGCCCTGACCGGAGGTTAGCAGTGTTGGTTGGAATCACAGGAGGCTGTAAAGTCAGTGGGGCCCACAAGACCTCATTAATAATGTCTACATGAGCGTTGAGGTGAATCAGAATGTCTGCTCCAATGTGGACATCATGGGGCAGGTCTGGAAGGATCAAGAAGTAGTGGGTCAGACACCGGTAGTTCCAGTTCACGTTCAAGGCGCAGATCCTTTTGGCGGTCACCATTGTTGATGGGCATGAGTTCAAAGGAGAGCGGGTGCGCTTGCTGGCAGATGGAAGGTCCGGTGCGTCTTCAATGAGAGCATTGTATAATGAGAGGCTGATGGCTGAGTTGTCTGCCCATAGTGCAAGTATGATATCAGTGGCAGTTACACAATTCAAGTGCAGGTCAGCTGTGACCTTGGGGCAGAAGGAGTCAAAGTCTTGGGTGAGTTGAAATGTGCAGAGTAGCGAACTTGAATCTCGCTCTGGTGCTGATGCTGTGTCACTGTGGTTGGCTGTGAGAGTTCCCGTGACCTTTGTGACCTGACAGTCTTGTTCAGGTGTTCGGAGTGACTGCAGGGGGAGAGGTTCTCGCACTTGAGCCCACATCTTCAGCTGTCTGAAGTCCATGCAGGGGCTCGAAGCGGTCTAGTAGATCTTTTCCGATAAGGAGGGGATATGTGTTCATCCACGAGATGTACACAGGGTGTACCCCACTCAAAGGACCAATTGTCAAGTGAATGGGAGCTACCTGTTCAAGCCGGACGTCATCTTGGCTGTATGACTGTACATTTAGCACCCAATTTTGAGATTTTAGAGTTCGATTTTGCCTCTTAGCTTCAAATTTGAGTCTTTCAAAAAGTTCAGCTGATATCAAAATGAGATCTGTTCCAGTGTCTACCAGGGCTTCGAGTCTCACCTCACGTGATGGCGAGATAGAGTTTTCGTGCTACCCCCTTTTCGATCAGATTCCCCAGGAGTTTTGGTGTTGGGGCTTGCGTGGTGATCGATAAGTAGTTAGGGTCGGTCTCGGGTGATTCGGTGCATAGACACACAACCAAAACAGCACTTTCTGGTATCTTAGGGGCTTGGTCACTGGTGTGACGGATTGGGTTGTCAGCTGCAGGATGTGTGGTTGTCAACTGCAGTGAGTTGGTGTCGCTGTCACTTGGTGATGTGATAGCTGGTTCGGTAGTCTGTTTCTGAAGAGCGGTGATTTGGGTGCTTGGTTCAGTAGGAGGGCAGTCAGGCAGGGTGTTGGTTTCAGGCCTCACACTTAGTCATGAGGTGTCTGGCCTGCCTTCTTTGTCTTTCTTGTGAGGTGTTCTATGAAGAAGCTCTTTCAGAACCTTCAGGATCTCTGCGGTCTCCGCCGTGGCCTCACTGTTTTTCTGTGGGGTAGGCTCGGACTTGCCGGAGGCATGCCACGAGGTGTTCCGCTGCGGGCTGTCTGGGCTGGACGTTTTAGTGGATTGAGCTCGGCTCTTTCTGGGCCTTCGGCTGGCTTCCCACGTAGCTCCACCCTTTTGGTTGTGGGGGGGCCATGGGCTGCCGTAGGATCTTTCAAAGCGCCCGCTCTGGTGCTTAGGACGAGCACCATCACAGCTGCGCTGCCCTCTGCCGGCTTGCAACAGTCTTGACTCGTTGTTAAAAGGTCTGTTACTGTGGTGCTGTTGGGCGCCCTCTAGTGTTTGCTCAGAGCGCTGATCAGTGACAGGGCAAATGGATGGAATTTTTACAGTCTTTTCAGAAGCAATTTTCTGCTTGATGAAAGCTTTATGGGCCAAGTCTCGCAGTTGTTGGTAGTTTGTTTTGACAGTCTCTGGTTGATGGTCTAGGAAGCTGCATACGTCACGGCTAGACGTAATTCTGAGCAGGTACAATCTGTCCCGCATGGCCACGTGGGGAACAGTGTGCAAGTGAAAGTCTATGTCTTGCAGGTAGGCGTGCACGTCGTGGCCTCCTGCAGGATTTGGGGTGAAAGTAGGGATGTTTCTGGCCAGCTTGTCAAGTTCTTTGGGAGCCATGCCGTGGTTAGTGACCAGGCTTTGGTGTGCGGGCTCCCACCCTTTTGTTGCTGACGGGGGTTCTTGGAGGCTGGTTGGTGACATGTTGAACAGTGGGCTTTCACCCCCCTTTTCAGCTCTGAGCTCTTGGCTGAAAAGCTTGGTCTTACTGGTCAGGGGAAACTCTGTGGTGTGCGTTTCCCTTTTCTGTTCGCTTTGCAGTCTGTAAGAATGTTTCAGTTCTCTGTGAACAGTGTCAAGTTCATATTGGAGATGGTCTCTGTGCTGAATAAGTTCATGGATTTCAGCTCGGGCCATGTTCAGGTGTTTTTCACAGGCTCTGGCTTTAGCATCTCTGTCTTTTAGTGCAGTCTCTGCTCTTGCAAGGAGAGACTCGCCTTGTTGCAGCTTTTCATCGAGTTCCTCTCTGGCTGTTCTCTCCATCTGTTCTCTTTGGTCTGTATCCAGGAGAAGATTTTCCAGGGCATTTTGAAGTCTCTCTACTTCCTCTTGCTGTTCCTTGGTCTCGAGGCGTAGCTGATCTAGATGATTCTGAGTTTTGGCTTGGTTCCTATGGGCCTCCTCAGCTTGGAGTTTTAAGCTGCGACCCTCCTGCTCCAGGTCGAGGTTGCTTTGCTCATTTATCCGTGCCTGAGCGATGAGATTGTGGGCAAGACTTCCGATGATCTTGGTCCATTCTTTGTGGTTGTAGCTCTGTGTTGGATCGTGGGCCATTAGGTTGTCCAATTCAGCGTCCAGTTGCTCTCGACCTAGGGGCTGTAGGTCCCTGGCATCCTTGGGTAGGGCGGTGTCCGTCATTGCACTCAACCAGGCCTTGAGGTGATCCCAGTGGGCTCGCGGGACTGGACTGAACGGGACATACTGGCTTACTGTAGGCGAGAGAAAAGAACAGCACACACAAAGAGGCCAATGCAAGTACGCGTAGGGTTAGCGAGTTACAATGAGGTGGCTATTATCAGCCGTAATTTTGACTAACTGGGGTAGACAGTTAGACAGTTAAGTGGGCCGAATTTCGCGGGTCAGTGCAGGTCTAAATAAAGAATTTGACAAGGCGGCAGCCCACAAGGTTATCTGAGGATGCGGGCTGCCTGTTTGTCTCTTTATTCAGTTTTCCTTGATGGCTCTTGTAGGCTCTGTCTTAATGTGAACTGGAAGTACACACTACGACAGAACAGAACAGCAGAATAAAATAGAACACAATTATGTTAGGAATAGATAGGCAGGAGAAAAAGGGCCTAAGTCTACCACCCCTGCTAGGGTTTATGATAGGACCAACAGGGTGGGGTGCTATCGAGGTATAAACTCTAGGAAGATGGTGTGACTTAGGGGAGAGAAAGAAAAGAAATGGGCCGAATGCTTAAATGACCGGGGGAATGTCTACTATTATGCGGCCTATACTGGTGGATGGATTTTACCTTCTTTTAGTTTGCCTGGGGTGAATCGGTGTCACTCTGCTGGGGACCAGCGTGTGGTCAATCTTTCCAACGGTCCCGAACACTGGACCGCAGTGTCCCCGGACCCTCTGCTACTATCACGGTGCGCCCTCTCAAACAACTTGACTTTAAACACAACCGGCAACACCAAGGTGTCAACTGTCAGACGGCACAACAAGATTGGAATTTCCCTAGAACCCTCGTAAGAGTGGCCCCTCTTTAGGCCCTGGTTTAGGTAATTATTCCAACTTGCCGTGTGTGTCGACTGATGGGGTTGACTCTCTTTGGAGTGCCAAATTGCTGATGTCGTTGCGTGCCGCACCAATGAAAAGAGACAGAAGAGTCCGAGATTCACATACAGCCAGCGTCGGTAACGCCGGTCGGACAAACCAGCTTGCTGGGAACCACCAGAGATGACTGTCGAATCACCACAGCACACTAGGGAATTCTACATGCAAATACAGAACAGGATTTAGCCAGTGAAAGTCTTAAAGTGAATTAAGGCTTTCTTGTTTAAACCAAATTGAGTAATTATGTGCGTAGAAATAACAGGCAAAAGCTTTACCAAATAATGATAAATAAAGGGGAAATTTGATAATGATGTTAATTATCAGACCAATCCAACCACAAGAAAAGACAGAAGTAAACAATGGACAGACAAACTTAATTTAAATTAAATTTAAACTTGTTAAACTCAATTTAAATAAGCATGTAAAAGGATGTCAAGTAGCATCTAAGATAGTAAGGATACAGTCGTAATAAAGTATCAAAGAGGGAGAGGAAAAAAAGAAATAAAGGAAAAATTTTTTTATTTTTTTTTTAAATTAAAAAAAAATTAAAAATAATATTAATAATAATTAATAATAATTAAATCACATTAATTAATAATAATTGAAATGAGAGACTTAATTCAAATTTACATTCGAAATTTGTTTGTTTCAAACCAAATTTGATTAAGTGTAAGAAAAGTTAGAGATCAGAATTGTGTCCGATGATAATCAGATTGCTGTAAGATATCAGTGATGGTATCTGAAATGACCCAACTGGAATGAGACTTAACTTTAAATTTTAAATTCAAATTTTGTTTGAAACCAATTAAGTGTAACATTCGGAGGTAGAAGAATTGTTTAACATCCAATAATATTAGTACAAGCAAAGCTTGTAACTGCAAACATGGATTGACAGTCAAAACCACCCTGTAAATCTTCACAAGGAGAAAGGGTTTGAGGAAAAAAAAAAAAATGACCTACAATGAATGTCCACACGATGGCGTACTTGTGCTCACGCACAATGACGTCATGGGGTGGGAGTAATTTGGGAACTAAATTAAATAAATATATATGACCTGTCTGTTAATGTCCACACGATGGCGTACTTGCGCTCGCGCAAGATGACGTCATGGGGTGGGAGTAATTTGAAAAAGCAAATTAAATAAATATATATGACCTGTCTGCTAATGCCCACACGATGGCGTACTTGCGCACGCGCAAGATGACGTCATGGGGTGGGAGTAACTTGAAAACTAGTCAAGCTTTTACAGGCTGCCCTCTATTGTTTGTTAGTAAAATAACACCCTATATTTCAGTGTGACTCAAATCTGGGGCGTGTTACGCTGTGATTTTCTGCAAAATCACAATTATTCAATTGAGACCTCGGCGGGTCTGTTTTTTTCTTTCTTTCTGGTGCTATGCTTTACATAAATGGCGTGGCAGATTCTTTTTTCCTGCACTACGAGTAAATGTGGACAACAGGAATTGTACGTCTGTGTTCGGCTCCCATACACATTAGAAATATAGCACTTATTCAAAATGTATTAGGTTTTCGATTGATTAGCTACGTCAATGTAAACCAGGAGTAATTTTTATAACGTTTATAATCTCAGGCCTTACTAAGGTGAGAGAAGGAGCATCGCTTCACCCAATCTTCTATCGCCCTGACAGAAGAGCATCGTTCTGAACAGGGCTGGTTTGTAATATTAAAATATAGCGCGTCTTCACAGAAGCAATTTTAATATTATGAACTGCAGTTTACTTTATCACTCAACAGTGGCACCAAATGTTTAGACATTATTTAGCAACTTGTTAATCGTGCTGAACTGAGACGGGCTTTTTGTGCCTTTCAGTTCGGCGCGTTCGCGTACAAAATTAACAACAAAAATACACAAAATTGACAATGCATTCGTTCACAAAACAAAGCTTAAAATGTGCCCGCATCATTCTCCACCATTAATATGTAGGGTATGCAGGTCAGGTTTGGGGAAATGTATAATTAATTTCAATGATCGTAATCAATGATTAATCAGACGATTTGACCCGGATACCCATACACATTGTAAAAATGCCCCAAAAGGGGCTTATAGTAGTCTAGGAGTCTGCTTCAAATATATATAGATAATTAAACACCACAAATTATAATTAATTAGGAATATACATTATATGCAGACAGGCTATATTAATTTAATTAAACCCTCAATGGAATTGACCCGTAGGCTACCGCAACCAGTCAGTTCGTCCAGCGAACAGCTTTGCTAAATATTCCTGATCAATTCCCTTGAAGGTTTATTCTTAGTTATAAGCTTACTCATCAAAGCACGTTAACTTACTTTGATAATATCAGCTCGTAGCTTAAAATCGCACATTAAAGAGGCTTTGTCTTATGATCAACACACACAGACAATCAAGCATATAATTGGGTTTAATACAAGGAACTAGAATATATCACTACACTTGACAAACAGACACTCAACATGTAACATAAAATAAACATAAAATAAACAGAGCAGAAGCAATAAGGAAAATAAAGAGATTATTAAGGATAGCAACTTATTACAACAGTTAACCCTTAAGAGCCAGCAAATGGAATTACACACTTTAACGCGTTTGGATTTCAGATGAAATGATACTTGCAAAATGGGCCTATGTGTGGCTGAGCAAGGCTGCGTGGATGTCGCGTCCTCGGGGCTTTCTTGAGGCGGAGGATTTCGGTTCGGTGTTTCCAGAGCGTGGAGTTGAGACTCTCTTGAAGAGAGAGTTGAGGGGTTGTTCCAAGCAGTTGCAAATGTTCAGCAGAAGAGGAGAGAGAGGGGTGCCGGGGGAAGTCCAAGGAGAGATGAAGTAAGTTGGGAGTTGGAAGCAAGAGAGAGAGGAAGAAGATAAGAGCTTTCGAAGATAAGAGGAGATAAGGGAAGTAAGAGGAATAAGAGAGCTAAGAGATAAGAGGACTAAGAGAGTGAGAGGAAGTGGGCGCAGCAATTTTATACCCTTAGAAAACATGTCCCACCTCTCATTGGCTCGACCAATGAGAAGGGTTTGGGTTCCAGGCGGGAATTTGGTTTATTGCTCTTTTGTTCTCACATTTCTCATTGCATGTGCAAGAAAGAAAACTAGGAAATATACTTGTAATACTAATATGTTGTTGTTATCGACATATCATGTACACAGTCATTTCAATCTTCGAAATACCAAGTTATAGAGACCAAATATGCCACACATATGCTTTCGGGTAACCATGGTATGCAAAGTCTGAAACATTAACCCATTAGAGTTTGCAAGAAAACATAGATCAAGGACATTTAAGGGAAAATGTGAGATGGCACATTAGATACATGTCAATATTTTTATCACATGGATTATATATATATATATATGTATATGGAATATATAGGATTAAAAAGTGATCAGCCCTGTCTGAGCATTCCTTTGGAGGTCGTAAAATTCTCCTTTCTTTGGGCAGGAGAATGATTCCTTTGTCCCGTCTCACTCATTTGCATTTTTATGACTGTGTTTATGACGGTAAGAGATTTTGGGCTGAATGACTCAAAAGATGGTAAACATAGCCGAAATATCATTCTACGGAGATCTTATATTCGAATTCGGCTAGGACAAATCGTAAGGTTTAATTTGATACCAAGAAAAGTATATTTGGTACCCTTAAAAATGGGTTTACACTGTTAGGCTATTAAATATAAGGCCTCTTATTAACTATAACTAGTTTTACTACACTACTAGACAGTCTTACTAGTTTGATCTAACATCAGACACACAAAACATACGGGGATTAAAACATATTTCACTAGAAAATACATTTCTAAGTTTAAAACTGAAAACACACACATTCTCTGTTGCCAACTTTTCACGTGCCCTTTTCTCACGTGGTGAAGCATAGAGTCTCATATGTGCGGGGGTTTTTAGAAAGCACCACGAGGACCCTCTGTCAATGGTTCCTTGTCTCTTTGTCAATACATTTATTGTGCTTGTGGAGACTGGTTGGCGCTATTTCAGTAATTAGGGGAGTTTTTAACAGTAAGTTCTTGTTTGTTCGGAACCCGCCGAATCAATGATTATCCTTCATTGATTCCCCCAGTCACTACAAACCACATCAGGTCCAGAGGATTTGTGGATCAATTAGGTTTTTATGATTGAGAAGGCTCTTGAAATGCTCTGCTTATTGGTTCAGGATCTGGAGGTTTTGCATTACCTTGTCCTGCATTTTCCAGGGAGCACGCTGGGTTTCTGCTCTAGCTGCAGTGAAGGTGCCTTTCAGCAAGCGTGACACGGATTGGACCAGAAAGCTTTGTAGGCACCGGGGCTGGACATTAACTTTTTTGCTCACTGGACACTGTGGCTAGTGTTATTCCAAAGTCACTAGCCACTCAGCATTTTTACTAGCCAAAATCCCCAGCCCCACAAAAAGTGATAAAGGTAACTGCATTTGTTTGGGCATTTTATTTGAACAAGAATTATATGAGTTCAGCAGGACAAAGGGCTAATGATTGACATCACCTTTATATCTGAAGGCAAACATGGCCAGTTAGGACAGTAGTAGGATAGAACAGGAGGAACACTGTCAATAATTTGTCCATTTGTCCATGGAAGTCCAGATGGTGACCCATTTAACCACTCTAAATTGTACTGGCCTTTATGAAAATGTATCATTGGGTCTAACATTTATTAACAGTGGCATTTGTAATAAAGCAATAATCAGACCATGGATCCACATTATTACCGTGGTTAAGCTAGATAGTCTTTCTTTAAAAAAGAACTATATCCTAAAACTTCTTGAAGTTTTGACCTAAAACTATAGTATTTGAAAAGACTAATAGCCTTGAAATTTAGAAACCTTTAACTACAACTTTCTCTGTAATAATGCCATTGAGTACAAAAAGAGATGTTAGATATTATATATTAATCTTTTTTCCATTCATGGAAACAACCTTGTAATCACACTCTGGGTTAGGGTTAGGTTAGGTCTCTTTACCTCGTCAGTACTGTTTAATGTCAGTTTGAGAGGTTCAACTTCTCTCAGTAGAATTAAAATGTGTGACATTAGTTTTGTGGTCTCTGCCGGCTGCCGCGATATTAAAGCTCGACTGAATCACACAAGTTTTGCTCTGCGCTGAGTTCTGGCTCTATCTCTGGAGCATACTGATTTGTGCTGTGGCGGATAGCATGCTTCATTTGCCCCACGAATATGCGCATGTCAGATGTGAGAGACATATTTAGGCTACTGATTATAAGGCACTGAACACGAGATGAATACAATTAAATTTGCTTTGTCTGCGGCCACCCGCCATAGTGGCGAGTAAGAGTAACTGAGTTTCCTGCCAAACCCGATTTCTACCCGCATTTGGCAGGTTAGAGGGTGTTAATGTCAAACTCTGGTAGGCACTATGTTTTACTTCCAGGAGTGTTTGCATTTTGTGGCAATTACAGTCAAACCAGACCTGGTGCAATTTCTTTAAAAATCCAAGTGCATCTGAAACTGCACTATGAACTTCTGAGCTCAGAAATGACCAGTACATGGATTTCTCAGGAATCTGAAAAATCAAATCTAGACTAACCTGTCTGCCAGAAGCTTATCTTTGGTAATGGTATTGTCAAGTGCAGTTCAGTGTTGTACTGGGAGCTTTCTTTGGGTAACGAGGTTACAATTCCATGCAGACCTTGGATTTGACCATACGATAGTCAGTCCAACACTTGGACCCTAACAAAATGTGAGTAGAAAGAATATCCTGTCAGCCGAACAACAATGTGATCCAGCAGATGCCAGTGCTTTGAGTGGGGGGTGCAGCCAGGTGGTCTTGAAATTATTTTCCATCTAGAAGATGGGGTTGGCAATATGAGCTCATGCAAAAGAGGAGATTAAGGTGAGGGTCTGGAACGCAATCCATACTCCCACCATCTTTGCTTTGCCAGACATTAGATGCTTAAGACGTCTTTTGTCTAGCGAGAGCTGCAAGGGAATGCCAGAGGTTCGGTCTGCTGAACCCTGCCTGTCCTCAACTGTAGATTTGTGGTCGGGGTTTGCTCCCCTAACCATCGTTCCACCCCTGGTTCACCCACACGACAGTGGGGCAGTGGCTTGTTAAACACCTGCTACGAGATCCCCTCCATGTTAATAACTCTTTAAAAACTGTGTGTTTCTACAAATGTGTCAATGAGATGTCGCTCATGCTCATATGAACAAAACAGCAAGGATCAACAAAGCGGAGCAAAAACAGACTTCACTGACAACCGTTCAGACCTAATGACTCATCAAGATTATGATAACTTGATAACCCATCAAGACCTTATGAATTATCCCAAATTTAAGCTTTATGACACAATGTAATACATGGTGTTTAATGTGTGTGCAAAGAAATTGTCATCTATAAGTTGAGGGGATGTAATCAGGAATACATTAAATGTGTCTCCTATAAATCTGCTTTTTTGATCATGTTTTTATGTTTATGTATTATTGTTTTCCTACCCCTCTGAGTGTCAATTAATTAATAAAAACACATTTTCCCTGGAAATTAAATGTGAGCACGTATTCTCCAGGTCGTGTCTCGCTCTGACGGATCACAAAGAGGCCGTGACTGCGAGTGCCACCAGTGAGAACGAGTTGCGCCGCACACACCCGTGTCAATGTCCCGTGAAACCACAGGTAACCTGCCAAACTGATATAAGCTTCTGTTTCTCTTTGAGCTTCAGCTGGACTTCCTGAAGGACACAAGCAATGAGAACAGAGTAAACTAACAGACAGATAGTGTGAGTGTGTGTGTGTGTGTGACACAACACTCAGAAGTGTGTGTACCTGCAATATTGTGGGCATCGGGCGTCTGCAGGAATTGCTTTAAGGCAGGTGTGCCCACACTTTTTTGCATGATGATCTACTTTTAAATGGCCAACTCAATAAGATCTACCAACTAAAAAAAACACAGTTTAATTTTTTTTAAATGCTTGTTGTGACTACTGTATGTATCCTTACATGGAATTAATCTTGTAATTAATAAAAAAAAAATATATGTAATAATGTTCAATGTTGATACCATTCAGTTTTAACACTGAACCCAAAACACCTACAGCACAATAGATTACAATAGCCAGGGCATTTACCTTATTCTGATGACTTGCACTGAATGGAATCAGACAGTTTTGCATAATCCGGGCAGTAGCTGCTGGTAGCAGGTCTCAAACACTGCTTGCTTCGCAATTTCGTGCTCTGTTCTCAGAAGCCCCGAACCTAGTTGTCATGGCAACTGAATAAACAAAAATCTCGCCTGGTCAAAATTTACTCGTCAAGTGCAAGTCAGACAGAAACTAAAAGAAGGAAAGACATTATATATATATTTTTTTTTAATTAAAATTGAACTAAAGCACATTTAAATTTCATGCGATCTACCAGTATTGCCTTTGCAATCGACTGGTAGATCGCGATCGACGTATTGGGCACCCCTGCTCTAAGGGCATGTGTAAAGGGTGTTCTGTAACCGGTGTCTCTTCACAGTGAGCTGTAGTGTGATCAGCTGCATTCCTGCACTGCAAGCGCTCAGACGGCTGCTGTGAAACTGAACACAATATCACAAAATAACACATTCAGTCCATGTGCTCACTGCTGAACTCATGATGGATCACCGTTTGGCCTCTCCTGCCGGTAAACATGAATGGTTTAACACTTTTGGTGTTTGATGTTTTAATATTGGCCATATTAATGTCAATGTTTATTAAGACTTAGTAACTGACAAGCTGTCAGTGTCACTGCATTATCTGCATATATCAGCACCTGAATGTTTCAGGAGAGATTTGTCACTTCAGTAAATAAATGAACTGTTTGTGAACAGACCGAGTTTAAACGATGGGATTTAAGCATGTGTAAACAGAATGTGGCATGTGTTGTGTCCCGTTCATGACATACCGTCACAGAGTTGCACACAGCTACACGACGACACCAGTGAGAAGTCTTTGAGCGCTTGACTGTGAGCACTTGATGAGAGCTCAATATCGTCTCCATTGTCCCTGTGCACATTTAAACACAGACATCAAAACACTGTTGAGCAAACGCTGAACATATCAGGACACATAACAACTCTGATTCACACCTCAGAGCTCAAATAATGACACATGTGAAAACTAGGTCTGACAACCAATTGCAAATTTAAACCACAATTAATGTAAAATGCAGCTCTAAAACACAAAGGAAGAGAGTCCAGGGAGCAAGACAGAATGATGGTTTGCTGCCGTTGGGTTGGCAACATCAGGTTATTGTGATAGCAGATTGAATAAATGCTTAAAGAGCATTAAATTAAATTAATTACGAGCTAAAAATGAACACGTTTAATTAATTGCATGCATTATCACATTCATCTTGACAGCCCTAGTACTAAGTAAATGCATGTGAACACAGTTTCAGTGCAGGTGTTGATGGCTCAGTTTACAGGTCTAGACAGTCTTGGATATCAGCTACCCAAGAGTTCTTCTACAGGGAGTCAATGGTCTCCAAGATGTATTCAGCACCATTTTCTACCTGTAATACACAAAACCACAAATGTACTGTATACATCGTACAGCACTGTTTTATATCAACTAGCCAACACAAATGATTCTACAGTGCAGCACACTTCATAGACTCTTAGTTCACTGCTTCTCAACTGGTTTTGCTTCAGGAACCACATTTGACAGCCAATAATTCACTTAGGTGTTAACACGTATTTAATGTAGTCTGGGACATTGATGGATCTTAAGGATGACTTCATGTCACATAATCTATCCATGTTGACATCTGTCTAATTTGAAGAGCTTCTGCCAAGTGACAGATGACTTTACACCAAAATACTGTGATGTATACTGTTTGATTGGATGCATGGTCTTTGTAGTTGTTGTGGCAAAAAAATTATTAACCAACCATTATCACTGCGTAAGAGACACTCTGAATCAAACAGTCTTTTAAAAGAATTTATTCTTGCAAGAAGGACCCAGTCATTACACAGGAGTTAATCTGTGCCATGAGTGAGATGAGAAGGGGAGGGCTGACATGTATTTTATACCTCTTTTATCCCAAGGTTTCTGACAGAAGCAGATCCTCCCCCTCTGTATTCCTCGGACACAGGGGCATTCCCTTGCAATGACTATCACTGATAAATGAGTATCAAAATTTCTACAACATAGTCAACAACAAAATCTTAATAATAACCATCTTGATATAAATGTATGAAAATATGTATATGATATGTATTTGAGAAGATGAGTGACTCTTTATGTAGAGTATAAAATAAAATAATAAAGTACCTTGAGCACAAATGTGTTGTCTTTATCAGGCATCTCTAGTGGCATTGTGGTCCTCACCTCCACAATGGCAGACAGAGGAACACTCACTTTGGGTTTGGATGACTATAACACAACAAAACAAAACCACCAACACTAATAACTTAAAATAGGGCTGTCAATCCATTTTTAATGATATGCCGATAAATTCATCAAATTCATTATATTTGCTGAGAAAGGCCCTAAAATAGTTTAACATACATGATTAAATAATTATTTTATTCTAATAATTATAAATATAATATGTTTTAAAAAAAAATTATAATTAGCTTTAGAAGACAATATTAAGTTTATTTCCATATTATTGAACAGAAGCCTATCATTGGCCTACAGTCCACAGAAATCCATTTTGCCGCTGAATTTGTCAATCAGTCGAGATTTATTATAACAGCATGTCTACGAAAGCGTCAAGGTACACCGCATCAGATGGACACTTGTAGACTTATACTTTGGTTGCATTGCATCATAAACACAGTGTCCTTAGGTCATTGTGTCAAGCTAAACTTAGAAAAACACGTCTTTAGACATTTTCAGAGTTGCGTTCGGTCCAGCTGTGTTTGAATGCAAGAACATGTCATCATCTTGTGCTGTCGCTAGTGTCCAGCAAGCCTGAGTGTGTTTGTTCTCTGTACAGCTGCAGTTTCATTTACTGCCCCTTGGAGAAAACAGCCGGTACTACAAATTTGAATTGCTCTTATGGCTGGAATATTCCTTATTACGGTCCGGGTCATGATTAATTGCATTAAAGCATTATCGACAGCCCTGATATAAACACACTGTTCTGTGAATCACATGACCACTGAGAACACAGTTCCCCGTCTGTCGTTCACTTCGACGTTGTGTCGAAGAAGCGACTATAGGGGTCTCTCTTGAGCGCTGAATATGCCTCTGATCTATGAAAAAAGGCCAATGGGAATTAGGCAGACAGTATTTGCATACCCCGGACATACAGGTATAAAAGCGGGCAAATACGTCTAGTTCATTCAGGAATTTTCTGAGGAGCCGGAAATGGTCCAGCCACTACAGTGGCTCGGCTCAGCAATGTGGCCGGGAGGACACAACATCTCTGAAGTGTCCTCTCTTTCCATCCTACATCCGTAACCTAGACGTTCCCCATCTGTTGCTCACTTCAACGTTATGTCGGAACCCTTTTGGTTACCCTAAGCAGGGGAACAAGGCGACACTTGCCAATCTGGACACATAGTGGGTGAATTGCAACGTGCAGCCCTGCCCACGAACGGAACGATGCTGTACTTCAGGGTGGAGGTGTCGCTCGGTGACCCAGCAGGTTAAGAAGTGTTGAGTGATGTGCTGCGAGAAGCTGGCATCTGCGCCGGGTGAGTTGTAGCATGGATTCTCGCTGATGAAGTGGCGGAACCTGTAGACAAAATCGGTGGCAGAAGTCTGCGCGTGCAGTTCGCAGAACTTCCTTCAGTTAGGCAACAGGTAGCAGGAATGATCTGGGCTGCTGGGAGCCACGTCACCATTCATTACTGGTCCATACCAATTCCCTGCCAAAACACTGACACACACAGAGACAGATTGAGAGGTGAAAATTTGTTCGGATATCAGACATAAAGGGCTCCTTTACACCTGTAATTAACACCTTTTTGGTGAATCAGATAGCACATAAAATGGCAGGTGTACATGCAACCTAGATGTATTGTAATCAGATTGTGTGCAACTATATTTTAGAGGTAGTCAGGGATTGATTACGATCATATTCAAAATGCAAATGTATTTTGTCATATGCAAGTAATTTATTATGAATTGAGGTTGTGTGGCTACAGTTATCTATTGTCAAAGTGCTGTGTTGCAGGATCTTGATTTTTCCATTTATTTATTTTTATTTTCGCAATGTGAAGAACACAACAGACAATGTGGGGTTGAGATCTGGTCACCCTATTTAATAAACAATACCCCATTAATTATTCCACTGAAATACACTTTGAATCTTCTCCCCTTTTCTTCACTTCAAGTTTGAATTATATGTCAATGTTTCTACAATTCTGTAACTTACAGAAAATGTAAGTGACGTGGAAAATATATTTGTGGTATTTTGCATGAGTAAGTGTGATCAGATCTCTGTCTGACAGATCTGAATGTAAGGTGCGCCACAGTGTGCAGCTGAAACAGACCTAACCCTCAGATTTTTGAGATTTTCTGAGCAACTTCAAAACAAACCAGAATAGTAGGTAAAAATAAATAAAAGTATTAAAACCCTTTGTATGTCTAAACTTGGACGGTCCAATCAAGTCACAGCTTCTGCAGATCATTTGCTTTCCCCAAGCTGATCCCCAAAATGAAATTTCTGTCATTATATATTCACCATAATGTGCTCCAAACCCTATTACTTTTTTTACACTTGTCTTTCATATAATATATATTCTGTGTGTATGTGTATATATATATATATATATATGTGTATATATATATATATATATATATATATATATATATATATATATATATATATATATATATAGTGTATAAACTGTATATGCACTCACTGAGCACTTAATTATGAACACTGTGGTCCTAATAAAGTGGCTGCTGCTGTAGCCCATCTTCCACAAGTTGTTGATCATTCAGAGATGATATTCTTCAGCACAATTGTACAGAGTGGTTATCTGAGTTACTGTTGACTTTATCAGTTCAAACCAGTCTGACCATTCTCTGTTGATCTCTCTCATCAACAAGTGTTTCATACACAGAACTGACCCTCACTGGATGAGTTTTATTTCCATTCGGAGTAAATTCTAGAGACTGTTGTGTGTGAAAATCCCAGAAATACTCAAACCATCCCGTCTGACTCCAACAATCATGCATGTGATTATCTAATCAGCCAATCGTGTGGCAGCAGTGCATAAAATCATGCAGATATGGGTCAGGAGCTTCAGTTAATGTTCACATCAACCATCAGAATGGGGAAAAACTTTGATCTTTTTCTTGTGCGTTTCCCAAACTTGCGCTTTCATTTATCATCTATGGGTCGACTATTGGGGTGCAAGCTTTTGGTGTCTGTGAAGACTACATAAAATGTATAAAGAGGTTTACGTGTTGGCAGGCAAACCTGTGTTTCATTTGCATAATAGGGCGGAAGCACTAACATTGGGTAAATATACAAACATTAACTGATTAAGCAGAGATCTGTGCTTTGTGCCCAAACTAATCATCAATGCATAACAATGTGCGCATGACAGCGTCCTTCGGTGTCAGAGAGGAAGATGAGAAGTTTGTAAAGAGAAGGCATGTGGGAAGACACGCCAAGATAGACAATTTCCTTTGATACAGTATAACATTGATATCATTCCTCCTGAATTTAATATCATGCGGCAACTTTGTACCCACTTGCGTTATTGATTGATTGGTGTTGGTGTTTATTGATTTAGGCCTAATATATTTTTCATTAATTCATTTATTATTTTTATTGTAATATATTATATTATTAAATTTTCTTGTTTCTGCTCATTTCTTTTCAAATTGAAAAACAAACTATCAAAATGTACAAGGCTGTTCTCTTTACCTGTAGCTTTGGTCTTCAGCAGTCAACAGCCGATTGCATTGCACCACCAACTGGTGAGAACGAATAGCACCAGGTTGAGATTGCGAGATTGCAGTACTCTGCTGCTTTTCCTGCTGTTCCCGGATGTGGAAGGTGGAATTTCCAACCAAATTTGAACCACTGAATTTGAGGAAGAAAATTTTATTAAGTAAAAAAAGAACAGGCTGATTTTTACCTTTTGAAAACATCATGGTTTTCTCTGTTCCCTGATGGAGGGAATGAGACATTGTGTCTAATGTAGTGACACAAGGGGTCTTTCTTCAGAGCCTCGTGTACCTCTGAACTTAAGAAAAGGCCAATGAGATATTGGCAGACAGAATTTACATGTCGCGCCCCCGGACATACGGGTATAAAGGGAAGCGGGCCTGCATTTGTCAGTCAGGTTTTTGCTCTGAGGAGCCGAAAATAAGGTACGGCCATTTACAGTGGTAGGTCTAGTGGCAGGAGGGACACAACGTCTCGTTCCTTCCCTCGGGGACCGGGGGTAGTAGTAGTAGTAGTCCTTTATTGTCACATAGTAAACCAGTGAAATTGGCCATCGACCTGTCCATACAAACATACATATGACAAGGGGATAGACAGGACAGGAAGACAGGGAATTAGAAGAAATACAGCATGACATGAGGAGAGGAGAGGAGAAAAAAAAGGCAGCCCCCAGACTATGCTCCTTAAGAAGTACAGTGTGGGAACAGGGAAAAAAACACCTCAGCAACATTAGCACATAATCAGTACACTCTACAACATGAACAAGACTTGCAACAGGGGAGGGATTGGGGGTGGAGGTGGCCCAGCACAGGCAAGCAGCCATCCGGACCTGCAGCCATGTTCGGCGCTGGTCACAGACCCGCCTGTCAGACTGGGGGTACAAAGCGCTAAGGCGAGGATAGGGTATCGGGCGGATGATTGCATATCTGTATATATGTGTAAGAGTTCATGTGTGTGTAGGCCTGGAGAGTCGCTATGCCAGCATCTAATCTAGGTGCCTCAGTCCGCAGGGTTGTCATAGCGATACACAGCAAGTTGCCATGGAGACAACCTTGATCAGGTCCCAGACATAGTCAACAATCACCAGGTGTCTGGGGAGTCGGGAAGGAACGCAGAGTGGCTCACTGCAGTGCTCTTCCGGGGAGTTGTTGTTCCAACAGCGGCCTTGGCCAAGGCCAGTGCTGGTTGAGGGTGGCGAAACAGATAAGATTGGGATTGTTTGGTCTTAAGGAGAGTAGCCGCATTCTAATTTACACGGCTATTCTCCTGGTCCATTTTGGTCTCTGAAACGATCCATTTGCCTTTGCAAAGCTGTGAGCTTCTCCATGATGTTATCCGTATTTTGGTTCATAGACCCAGTCTGAGTGCAGACAGCTCTGCCCACTGTTTCAATCATGACGGGCAGCCTTGTGAGGCTTTGGACAGCTGTCACCGTCTTCTTAACTCCTCGATAAACCAGGGCAATGCCTAATCCAATCAGCAGAAGACCTGTTATCATGGTACCGAATAGGTAGATATCTTCAACGTCCTCCACGGAAAGAGCCGCCAGACACACGACCCGCCACCTCTCCCACGCGTCCATCGTGTAGCCAGCTGCGAACGTTCCGTCAGGGCAGACAGGTTCCCCCGAACCCAAGCTTCTCGTCGAGAAGATGGTGTCAATTGCGTTGAGAGACCAGTTGATCAAATCCATGATGACTTAGTTTGAAGAGCAGTGCTGAGAGAGTCTCTCAAGTACAAGACAGTAGACTAGATATGACGAGAGGAGCAAAGCAGGGAAGATAAGGGTAGGGAGAGGGTGAGAAAATGCGACCGCCTTCGTTGAGAGCCAAGAGAGAAGTAACCAAATCATGGTTATAACAGTAACCATGATTTAACCCTCCCCAATGCCCCCAGAAAAAGGTGTCATATACAGACCTTAGATTACCAGCACCCCTAAGGGGGGAACAGGCTACATGACTATCATGGGAGCAAGCCGGCCAGCCACTGCCTTTTCTCTCTCTATGTTTCTCGTCATAGAGCATAAAGCGGCTGGGGCTTAACATTATCTTAACGCTATGAAATGCATCAGGGAAGGCAATCTTTTCCATTCCTATTCTTTCAGGGGGAAAAGACCCTGCGGAGACCACATCCTGCCCAGACTGGGGGGAGGTAACATGTGGCCAATACATCACATGGGTTGTCAAGCCACACATGGAAGTGGCTCAGTGGTAGGTCCTACCTGGTGAGGGAGGAGCTCTACAAACACAGAGGGACTGCCCAAGGGAGATGTGGGTCTGCCGACAGGGGGACCGTACCATGGAAAATACATCACAGAGAGTTGCCTGAAGAGGGAATTTGGCCTGCAGAGCCCTACCCCAGAACAGAGCACTTGAGGCTCGTAGTGGGTCTGGCTGCAAATTCCTCTGCTGAATTCGCAGGCCAGAAGGCTAGGAAGGAAGAACATCCAGGAGCTGAGAGCTTAGTGGCTAACCTGGGAGAGAGAGCGCACTGGATCACTTTGGTGAAGGGCGCTAGGTGCAAGCGGAACACCTGGTTGGCTGTTCCATATTACCGAGTTCTACCGGCTCGGACCTGACAAAACACAGGACGAGACCGACTCAACCCTGAGATTGTAGAATCTCGCAAAGGTATAAGGCTCAATGCTCTGCAGATGCTCGAACCCGCAAGGTGGAGGGCACGGCCTGTGTCTGATAGGCCAGGGAGATAGCATCAACGACCCAGTGAGCTAACCTCTGTTTGGAGACAGTGTTCCCTTTCCGCCGTCCACCGAAGAAGACAAAGAGCTGCTCAGAACATCTAAAGCTCTACGTGCAGTCCAAATAGATATGCAAAGCACGTACTGGACACAGCAACGAAAAGGCTGTGTCGACCTGGTCCCTGAAGAGGGTCATAGGAACCTTGGGCACATAGCCTGGTAGCGGTCTTAGGATGACGTGAGTATCTGCCGGACCGAACTCCAGGCTAGTGTCGCTGACAGAGAACACTTGCAGGTCCCCAACCCTCTTGATGGAAGCTAATGCTATCAGGAGGGCCGTCTTCAAGGAGAGGGCTTTGAGCTCAATTGAGTGAAGCGGCTCGAAGGGGGGTCTCTGAAGGCCCGAGAGGACCACTGAAAGATCCCAGGGGGGGAACAGGCTTGGCTGGGGAGGATTCAGCCACCGGGTGCCTCTAAGGAACCTGATAATCAAGTCTTGCCACTTGAGGAGCCACTAAGGTGACTTGTTCCTTGTCCTCCCTGACCTTGCACAGCACCAGTGCAAGAAGGCTCACTGGGGGAAATGTGTACTTGCACAGCCCCCGGGGCCAGCTGTGTTCCACCGCGTCTGTCCCAAGAGGGGCCTCTGTTAGGGAGTACCAGAGCGGGCAGTGGGAATTGTCTTGGGAGGCAAAGAGATCTACATATGCCATGCCGAACCGGCCCCAAATCAGATGGACCAACTGGGGGTGGAGCCTCCACTCTCCACTGCCAATCTCGGTACTCGAGTCTGAAGCCAGTGCTGAAGCGGTCTAATATGCATCAACCTGACCGACGCGACTGCGGCTGAGGATGCCATATTCCCCAGGAGCCTCTGGAACTGTTTTAGAGGAACCACTGTGCCGGCCTCGAAGAGAGGCACTTGAGGCACCAACAGCGTGCGCTTGTCCGTGAGGTGTGCTGTCATTGAGACTGAGTCTAACTCCATGTCAAGAAAAGAGATGCTCTGAACCGGGGTGAGCTTGCTCTTTTCCCAGTGGACTTGAAGCCCTAGATGGCTGAGGTCCCTGAGCACCTGGTCCCTGTGGGCACATAGTGACTCTCGAGAGTGAGCTAGAATGAGCCAGTCGTTGAGGTAGTTGAGTATGCGGATGCCCTCTTCCTGTAGTGGGGCAAGGGCTGCCTCTGCGACCTTCGTGAAGACACGAGGGGAGAGGGACAGGCAATTGCACTGATACGCCTGGCCGTCGAACGCGAACCATAGGAAGGGTCGGTGTCGAGGCAAAATGGAGACGTGGAAGTACGCGTCCTTCAGGTTTACCACCACGAACCAATCTTGATACAGAACACAGGTTAGAATCTGTTGCTGCGTGAGCATTTTGAATAGGAGTTTGTGAAAAGCCCGGTTGAGAAATTGCAAGTCCAAGATTGGCCGCAACCCACCATCTTTTTTTGGGTACGATTAATTAAGGTCTGTAGAAACCCTTCTTCATCTTGGCTGGAGGGACAGGCTCTACTCATCTTTGAGTAGCAGAGTTGTAATCTCTGCCCGTAAGGTGCTGGCTTTTTCTCCGCGCATCGAAGTTGAAACGAGGCGGGAGCCTGGCGAATTGAATCACGTAGCTGAGTCGGATGGTCCTGGCCAGCCAACGCGACGGGTTGGATAGCGAAAGTCATGCATCCAAGCTCCGTGCGAGGGGCACTAGAGAGATGATCGTTTTTGACGTACCGGGTGGGGCTTCGCAGCGGTGGGGTGCAGGTAATAACGTGTTGGGAAGCAAGAGCATGTCCCGTGCTTGGGTGCTGAGAAAAGACTCAAAGCACATACCTTGCCCTGCGCACCCGGCAGGGGCTTGGGTTAGAGACTGAGGAGGAGGCCCTGTAGAGACGACTTCGGAACTCGTCATCGCCGGCCTGCCGGGGTTGGGCAGTTGAGGGTCCGGAGGCAAGGTAACTGCATCTGGGGAACCGGGACTGTAGGATTTTGGTGCCGGGGTGCCATGAGAATGGCACGCACCGGCTAGATGACCCAGGGAAAGAGGTAATTGCTCTTTTATTGACAGTGTGGGTACCAAAAGAAAATAAGGAAAACTTGTCATGCACTTCCGGGAAGAAAGATGGGCATGGCTGGGAGCTCACGGCTTGACGAGCTTCCAACCTTTATTTAAAATTTCCATTGTCTTGCATTCATATTTTGGTACAGTTTGAGAAATATAGAAACTGCACAACCAAAGAGCACGTTATAGAAATCTACAGATGTATCTTTTCATACACATGTTAAATTAATGTAGCCATTGTGATTGGATCGTGATCGGATCATTTAAACCACTTTTAGAGGTGGCCAGGAGTAGTAGTTCAGCTTTAAATACTTGACTAGTAAAAACAATACTTGAATATTGCAACTTGATTTTCCTTTAAGCCTTTGCCTATTATTTACATCTACTTTTATTAATTTAAAGTAAATAACAATGTACTGCAGAACCAGAGAAGTGCTGTAGAATATCACAGTAACTAGCAATGTACTGTAGAAAATCACAATAACTAACAATGTACTGTAGAAAATCACAGAAAATAACAATGTATTGTAGAAAATCACAATAACCAGTAAAGTGCTGAAGAAAATCACAGTAACTAGCAATGTACTGTAGAAAATCACAATAACTAACAATGTACTGTAGAAAATCAAAATAATCTGTTAATTGATGTAGAAAATCACAGTAACTAACAATGTACTGTAGAAAATAACTATAAAAATTAAGTGCTGTAGAAAATCACTATAACTAACAATGTACTGTACAAAAATCACAGTAACTAACAATGTACTGTAGAAAACCAAAATAATCTGTTAATTGATGTAGAAAATCACAGTAACTAACAATGTACTGTAGTAAATAACTAAAACAAATTAAGTGCTGTAGAAAATCACAATAACTAACAATGTACTGTAGAAAATCAAAATACTAACAATGAAATGTAGAAAATCACAATAATCTGTTAAGTGCTGTAGAAAATCACAGTAACTAACAATGTCATGTAGAAAATTACAATAACCTGTTAAGAGCCGTAGAAAATCACAATAATCAGTTAATTGCTGTAGAAAATAACATAAACTAATAATATACTGTAGAAAATTAAAATCACCAGTTGAGAGCTGTGGAAAATCACAGTAACTAACAATGTTGTGTAGAAAATCACAATAACCAATTTTAAGTGCTGTAGTAAATCACAGTAACTAACAATGTATTGTAGAAAATCACAATAACCAGTTATTTGCGGTAGAAAATCACAGTAATTACCAATGTTGTGTAGAAAATCATAAAAACCTGCTAAGAGCTGTAGAAAATCACAATAACCAGTTAATTGCTGTAGAAAATCACAGTAACAAACAATATACTGTAGAAAATCACAATCACCAGTTGAGAGCTGTGGAAAATCACAGTAACTAACAATGTCATGTAGAAAATCACAGAAAATAACCATGTACTGTAGGAAATGAAAATAACCACTTATTTGCTGCAGAAAATCACAGTAACTAACAATGTAGTGTAGAAAATCACAATAACCAGTTATTTACTGTAGAAAATCACAGTAACTAACAATGTCGTGTAGAAAATCACAATAACCAGTTAAGTGCTGTAGAAAATCACAGTAACTAACAATGTACTGTAGAAAATCAGAATAACCAGTTATTTGCTGTAGAAAAAACAGTAATTAACAATGTACTGTAGAAAATGAAAATAACCAGTTACTTGCTGTAGAAAATCACAGTAACTAACAATGTCAAGTAGAAAATCAAAATAAGCTGTTATTTTCTGTAGAAAATAACAGTAACTAACAATGTAGTGTAGAAAATCACAATAACCAGTTATTTGCTGTAGAAAATCACAGTAACAAACAATGTCATGTAGAAAATTACAATAACCTGTTAAGTGCTGTAGAAAATCACAGTAACTAAAAATGTACTGTAGAAAATTACAATAACCTGTTAAGTACTGTAGAAAATCACAGTAACTAACAATGTTGTGTAGAAAATTACAATAACCTTTAAAGAGCTGTAGAAAATCACAGTAACTAACAATGTCCTGTAGAAAATCACAATAACCAGCTGTAGAAAAATCACAGTAACTAACAATGTTGTGTAGAAAATTACAATAACATGTTAATGGCTGTAGAAAATCACAGTAATTAAAAATGTACTGTACAAAATTACAATAACCAGTTATTTGCTGTAGAAAATCACAGTAACTAACAATGTACTGTAGAAAATCACAATAACCAGTTATTTGCTGTGGAAAATCACAGTAACTAACAATGTTGTGTAGAAAATCACAATAACCAATTTTAAGTGCTGTAGAAAATCACAGTAACTAACAATGTATTGTAGAAAATCACAATAATCAGTTATTTGCTGTAGAAAATCACAGTAATTACCAATGTTGTATAGAAAATCACAAAAACCTGCTAAGAGCTGTAGAAAATCACAATAACCAGTTAATTGCTGTAGAAAATCACAGTAACAAACAATATACTGTAGAAAATCACAATCACCAGTTGAGAGCTGTGGAAAATCACAGTAACTAAAAATGTACTGTAGAAAATTACAATCACCAGTTGAGAGCTGTGGAAAATCACAGTAACTAACAATGTCATGTAGAAAATCACAATAACCAGTTAAGTGCTGTAGAAAATCACAGTAACTATCAATGTTGTGTAGAAAATTACAATAACCTGTAAAAAGCTGTAGAAAATCACAGTAAATAACAATTTACTGTAGAAAATCACAATAACCAGTTATTTGCTGTAGAAAATCACAGTAACTAACAATGTCATGTAGAAAATCACAGTAAATAACAATGTACTGTAGGAAATCAAAATAACCAGTTATTTGCTGCAGAAAATCACAGTAACTAACAATGTAGTGTAGAAAATCACAATAACCAGTTATTTGCTGTAGAAAATCACAGTAACTAACAATGTCGTGTAAAAAATCACAATAACCAGTTAAGTGCTGTAGAAAATCACAGTAACTAACAATGTACTGTAGAAAATCACAATAACCAGTGACTTGCTGTAGAAAATCACAGTAACTAACAATGTCATGTAGAAAATCAAAATAAGCTGTTATTTTCTGTAGAAAATAACAGCAACTAACAATGTAGTGTAGAAAATCACAATAACCAGTTATTTGCTGTAGAAAATCACAGTAACAAACAATGTCATGTAGAAAATTACTATAACCTGTTAAGAGCCTTAGAAAATTACAATTACATGTTAAGTGCTGTAGAAAATCACAGTAACTAAAAATGTACTGTAGAAAATTACAATCACCAGTTGAGAGCTGTGGAAAATCACAGTAACTAACAATGTCATGTAGAAAATCACAATAACCAGTTAAGTGCTGTAGAAAATCACAGTAACTATCAATGTTGTGTAGAAAATTACAATAACCTGTAAAAAGCTGTAGAAAATCACAGTAAATAACAATTTACTGTAGAAAATCACAATAACCAGTTATTTGCTGTAGAAAATCACAGTAACTAACAATGTCATGTAGAAAATCATAGTAAATAACAATGTACTGTAGGAAATCAAAATAAACAGTTATTTGCTGCAGAAAATCACAGTAACTAACAATGTAGTGTAGAAAATCACAATAACCAGTTATTTGCTGTAGAAAATCACAGTAACTAACAATGTAGTGTAGAAAATCACAATAACCAGTTATTTGCTGTAGAAAATCACAGTAACTAACAATGTCGTGTAGAAAATCACAGTAACTAACAATGTACTGTAGAAAATCACAATAACCAGTTACTTGCTGTAGAAAATCACAGTAACTAACAATGTCAAGTAGAAAATCAAAATAAGCTGTTATTTTATGTAGAAAATCACAGTAACTAACAATGTAGTGTAGAAAATCACAATAACCAGTTATTTGCTGTAGAAAATCACAGTAACTAACAATGTCATGTAGAAAATCAAAATAAGCTGTTATTTTCTGTAGAAAATAACAGCAACTAACAATGTAGTGTAGAAAATCACAATAACCAGTTATTTGCTGTAGAAAATCACAGTAACTAACAATGTCATGTAGAAAATTACAATAACCTGTTAAGAGCCGTAGAAAATCACAATAATCAGTTAATTGCTGTAGAAAATAACATAAACTAATAATATACTGTAGAAAATTAAAATCACCAGTTGAGAGCTGTGGAAAATCACAGTAACTAACAATGTCAAGTAGAAAATCAAAATAAGCTGTTATTTTATGTAGAAAATCACAGTAACTAACAATGTAGTGTAGAAAATCACAATAACCAGTTATTTGCTGTAGAAAATCACAGTAACTAACAATGTCATGTAGAAAATCAAAATAAGCTGTTATTTTCTGTAGAAAATAACAGCAACTAACAATGTAGTGTAGAAAATCACAATAACCAGTTATTTGCTGTAGAAAATCACAGTAACTAACAATGTCATGTAGAAAATTACAATAACCTGTTAAGAGCCGTAGAAAATCACAATAATCAGTTAATTGCTGTAGAAAATAACATAAACTAATAATATACTGTAGAAAATTAAAATCACCAGTTGAGAGCTGTGGAAAATCACAGTAACTAACAATGTTGTGTAGAAAATCACAATAACCAATTTTAAGTGCTGTAGTAAATCACAGTAACTAACAATGTATTGTAGAAAATCACAATAACCAGTTATTTGCGGTAGAAAATCACAGTAATTACCAATGTTGTGTAGAAAATCATAAAAACCTGCTAAGAGCTGTAGAAAATCACAATAACCAGTTAATTGCTGTAGAAAATCACAGTAACAAACAATATACTGTAGAAAATCACAATCACCAGTTGAGAGCTGTGGAAAATCACAGTAACTAACAATGTCATGTAGAAAATCACAGAAAATAACCATGTACTGTAGGAAATGAAAATAACCACTTATTTGCTGCAGAAAATCACAGTAACTAACAATGTAGTGTAGAAAATCACAATAACCAGTTATTTACTGTAGAAAATCACAGTAACTAACAATGTCGTGTAGAAAATCACAATAACCAGTTAAGTGCTGTAGAAAATCACAGTAACTAACAATGTACTGTAGAAAATCAGAATAACCAGTTATTTGCTGTAGAAAAAACAGTAATTAACAATGTACTGTAGAAAATGAAAATAACCAGTTACTTGCTGTAGAAAATCACAGTAACTAACAATGTCAAGTAGAAAATCAAAATAAGCTGTTATTTTCTGTAGAAAATAACAGTAACTAACAATGTAGTGTAGAAAATCACAATAACCAGTTATTTGCTGTAGAAAATCACAGTAACAAACAATGTCATGTAGAAAATTACAATAACCTGTTAAGTGCTGTAGAAAATCACAGTAACTAAAAATGTACTGTAGAAAATTACAATAACCTGTTAAGTACTGTAGAAAATCACAGTAACTAACAATGTTGTGTAGAAAATTACAATAACCTTTAAAGAGCTGTAGAAAATCACAGTAACTAACAATGTCCTGTAGAAAATCACAATAACCAGCTGTAGAAAAATCACAGTAACTAACAATGTTGTGTAGAAAATTACAATAACATGTTAATGGCTGTAGAAAATCACAGTAATTAAAAATGTACTGTACAAAATTACAATAACCAGTTATTTGCTGTAGAAAATCACAGTAACTAACAATGTACTGTGGAAAATCACAATAACCAGTTATTTGCTGTGGAAAATCACAGTAACTAACAATGTTGTGTAGAAAATCACAATAACCAATTTTAAGTGCTGTAGAAAATCACAGTAACTAACAATGTATTGTAGAAAATCACAATAATCAGTTATTTGCTGTAGAAAATCACAGTAATTATCAATGTTGTATAGAAAATCACAAAAACCTGCTAAGAGCTGTAGAAAATCACAATAACCAGTTAATTGCTGTAGAAAATCACAGTAACAAACAATATACTGTAGAAAATCACAATCACCAGTTGAGAGCTGTGGAAAATCACAGTAACTAAAAATGTACTGTAGAAAATTACAATCACCAGTTGAGAGCTGTGGAAAATCACAGTAACTAACAATGTCATGTAGAAAATCACAATAACCAGTTAAGTGCTGTAGAAAATCACAGTAACTATCAATGTTGTGTAGAAAATTACAATAACCTGTAAAAAGCTGTAGAAAATCACAGTAAATAACAATTTACTGTAGAAAATCACAATAACCAGTTATTTGCTGTAGAAAATCACAGTAACTAACAATGTCATGTAGAAAATCACAGTAAATAACAATGTACTGTAGGAAATCAAAATAACCAGTTATTTGCTGCAGAAAATCACAGTAACTAACAATGTAGTGTAGAAAATCACAATAACCAGTTATTTGCTGTAGAAAATCACAGTAACTAACAATGTCGTGTAAAAAATCACAATAACCAGTTAAGTGCTGTAGAAAATCACAGTAACTAACAATGTACTGTAGAAAATCACAATAACCAGTGACTTGCTGTAGAAAATCACAGTAACTAACAATGTCATGTAGAAAATCAAAATAAGCTGTTATTTTCTGTAGAAAATAACAGCAACTAACAATGTAGTGTAGAAAATCACAATAACCAGTTATTTGCTGTAGAAAATCACAGTAACAAACAATGTCATGTAGAAAATTACTATAACCTGTTAAGAGCCTTAGAAAATTACAATTACATGTTAAGTGCTGTAGAAAATCACAGTAACTAAAAATGTACTGTAGAAAATTACAATCACCAGTTGAGAGCTGTGGAAAATCACAGTAACTAACAATGTCATGTAGAAAATCACAATAACCAGTTAAGTGCTGTAGAAAATCACAGTAACTATCAATGTTGTGTAGAAAATTACAATAACCTGTAAAAAGCTGTAGAAAATCACAGTAAATAACAATTTACTGTAGAAAATCACAATAACCAGTTATTTGCTGTAGAAAATCACAGTAACTAACAATGTCATGTAGAAAATCATAGTAAATAACAATGTACTGTAGGAAATCAAAATAAACAGTTATTTGCTGCAGAAAATCACAGTAACTAACAATGTAGTGTAGAAAATCACAATAACCAGTTATTTGCTGTAGAAAATCACAGTAACTAACAATGTAGTGTAGAAAATCACAATAACCAGTTATTTGCTGTAGAAAATCACAGTAACTAACAATGTCGTGTAGAAAATCACAGTAACTAACAATGTACTGTAGAAAATCACAATAACCAGTTACTTGCTGTAGAAAATCACAGTAACTAACAATGTCAAGTAGAAAATCAAAATAAGCTGTTATTTTATGTAGAAAATCACAGTAACTAACAATGTAGTGTAGAAAATCACAATAACCAGTTATTTGCTGTAGAAAATCACAGTAACAAACAATGTCATGTAGAAAATTACTATAACCTGTTAAGAGCCTTAGAAAATTACAATTACATGTTAAGTGCTGTAGAAAATCACAGTAACTAAAAATGTACTGTAGAAAATTACAATCACCAGTTGAGAGCTGTGGAAAATCACAGTAACTAACAATGTCATGTAGAAAATCACAATAACCAGTTAAGTGCTGTAGAAAATCACAGTAACTATCAATGTTGTGTAGAAAATTACAATAACCTGTAAAAAGCTGTAGAAAATCACAGTAAATAACAATTTACTGTAGAAAATCACAATAACCACTTATTTGCTGTAGAAAATCACAGTAACTAACAATGTCATGTAGAAAATCATAGTAAATAACAATGTACTGTAGGAAATCAAAATAAACAGTTATTTGCTGCAGAAAATCACAGTAACTAACAATGTAGTGTAGAAAATCACAATAACCAGTTATTTGCTGTAGAAAATCACAGTAACTAACAATGTAGTGTAGAAAATCACAATAACCAGTTATTTGCTGTAGAAAATCACAGTAACTAACAATGTCGTGTAGAAAATCACAGTAACTAACAATGTACTGTAGAAAATCACAATAACCAGTTACTTGCTGTAGAAAATCACAGTAACTAACAATGTCAAGTAGAAAATCAAAATAAGCTGTTATTTTATGTAGAAAATCACAGTAACTAACAATGTAGTGTAGAAAATCACAATAACCAGTTATTTGCTGTAGAAAATCACAGTAACAAACAATGTCATGTAGAAAATTACAATAACCTGTTAAGAGCCTTAGAAAATTACAATTACATGTTAAGTGCTGTAGAAAATCACAGTAACTAAAAATGTACTGTAGAAAATTACAATCACCAGTTGAGAGCTGTGGAAAATCACAGTAACTAACAATGTCATGTAGAAAATCACAATCACCAGTTAAGTGCTGTAGAAAATCACAGTAACTATCAATGTTGTGTAGAAAATTACAATAACCTGTAAAAAGCTGTAGAAAATAACAGTAAATAACAATTTAATGTAGAAAATCACAATAACCAGTTATTTGCTGTAGTAAATCACAGTAACTAACAATGTCAAGTAGAAAATCAAAATAAGCTGTTATTTTCTGTAGAAAATAACAGTAACTAACAAAGTAGTGTAGAAAATCACAATAACCAGTTATTTGCTGTAGAAAATCACAGTAACAAACAATGTCATGTAGAAAATTACAATAACCTGTTAAGAGCCTTAGAAAATTACAATAATATGTTAAGTACTGTAGAAAATCACAGTAACTAAAAATGTACTGTAGAAAATTACAATAACCTGTTAATTGCTGTAGAAAATCACAGTAACTAACAATATACTGTTGAAAATCACAATCACCAGTTGAGAGCTGTGGAAAATCACAGTAACTAACAATGTCATGTAGAAAATCACAATAACCAGTTAAGTGCTGTAGAAAATCACAGTAACTAACAATGTAGTGTAGAAAATCACAATCACCAGTTGAGAGCTGTGGAAAATCACAGTAACTAACAATGTCATGTAGAAAATCACAATAACCAGTTAAGTGCTGTAGAAAATCACAGTAACTATCGATGTTGTGTAGAAAATTACAATAACCTGTTAAGAGCCGTAGAAAATAACAATAACCAGTTAATTGCTGTAGAAAATCACAGTAACTAATAATATACTGTAGAAAATTACAATCACCAGTTGAGAGCTGTGGAAAATCACAGTAACTAACAATGTCATGTAGAAAATCACAATAACCAGTTAAGTGCTGTAGAAAATCACAGTAACTAACAATGTCATGTAGAAAATCACAATAACCAGTTATTTGCTGTAGAAATTCACAGTAATTACCAATGATGTGTAGAAAATCACAAAAACATGCTAAGAGCCATAGAAAATCACAATAACCAGTTAATTGCTGTAAAAAATCACAGTAACTAACAATGTTGTGTAGAAAATTACAATAACCTGTAAAAAGCTGTAGAAAATCACAGTAAATAACAATGTACTGTAGAAAATCACAATAACCAGTTATTTGCTGTAGAAAATCACAGTAACTAATAATGTTGTGTAGAAAATCACAATAACCAGTTTTAAGTGCTGTAGAAAATCACAGTAACTAACAATGTATTGTAGAAAATCACAATAACCAGTTATTTGCTGTAGAAAATCACAGTAATTACCAATGTTGTGTAGAAAATCACAAAAACCTGCTAAGAGCCATAGAAAATCACAATAACCAGTTAATTGCTGTAGAAAATCACAGTAAATAACAATGTACTATAGAAAATCAAAATAACCAGTTATTTGCTGCAGAAAATCACAGTAACTAACAATGTACTGTAGAAAATCACAATAAGCAGTTATTTTCTGTAGAAAATCACAGTAACTAACAATGTTGTGTAGAAAATCACAATAACCAGTTAAGAGCTGTAGAAAATCACAGTAACTAACAATGTTGTGTAGAAAATCACAATAACCTGTTAAGTGCTGTAGAAAATCACAGATACATCAATGTCATGTAGAAAATTACAATAACCTTTATGAGCTGTAGAAAATCACAATAACTATCAATATACTGTAGAAAATCACAGTAACTAACAATGTTGTGTAGAAAATCACAATAACCAGTTAAGTGCTGTAGAAAATCACAATAACTAACAATGTACTGTAGAAAATCACAGTAACTAACAATGTTGTGTAGAAAATCACAATAACCTGTTAAGTGCTGTAAAAAATCACAGATACAACGATGTAATGTAGAAAATTACAATAACCTTGTAAGAGCTGTAGAAAATCACAATAACTAGCAATATACTGTAGAAAATCACAGTAACTAACAATGTTGTGTAGAAAATCACAATAACCAGTTAAGTGCTGTAGAAAATCACAATAACTAACAATGTACTGTAGAAAATCAAAATACTAACAATGAAATGTAGAAAATCACAATAATCTGTTAAGTGCTGTAGAAAATCACAGTAACTAACAATGTCATGTAGAAAATTACAATAACCTGTTAAGAGCCGTAGAAAATCACAATAATCAGTTAATTGCTGTAGAAAATAACATAAACTAATAATATACTGTAGAAAATTAAAATCACCAGTTGAGAGCTGTGGAAAATCACAGTAACTAACAATGTTGTGTAGAAAATCACAATAACCAATTTTAAGTGCTGTAGTAAATCACAGTAACTAACAATGTATTGTAGAAAATCACAATAACCAGTTATTTGCGGTAGAAAATCACAGTAATTACCAATGTTGTGTAGAAAATCATAAAAACCTGCTAAGAGCTGTAGAAAATCACAATAACCAGTTAATTGCTGTAGAAAATCACAGTAACAAACAATATACTGTAGAAAATCACAATCACCAGTTGAGAGCTGTGGAAAATCACAGTAACTAACAATGTCATGTAGAAAATCACAGAAAATAACCATGTACTGTAGGAAATCAAAATAACCACTTATTTGCTGCAGAAAATCACAGTAACTAACAATGTAGTGTAGAAAATCACAATAACCAGTTATTTGCTGTAGAAAATCACAGTAACTAACAATGTCGTGTAGAAAATCACAATAACCAGTTAAGTGCTGTAGAAAATCACAGTAACTAACAATGTACTGTAGAAAATCACAATAACCAGTTATTTGCTGTAGAAAAAAACAGTAATTAACAATGTACTGTAGAAAATGAAAATAACCAGTTACTTGCTGTAGAAAATCACAGTAACTAACAATGTCATGTAGAAAATCAAAATAAGCTGTTATTTTCTGTAGAAAATAACAGTAACTAACAATGTAGTGTGGAAAATCACAATAACCAGTTATTTGCTGTAGAAAATCACAGTAACTAACAATGTCGTGTAGAAAATCACAGTAACTAACAATGTACTGTAGAAAATCACAATAACCAGTTACTTGCTGTAGAAAATCACAGTAACTAACAATGTCAAGTAGAAAATCAAAATAAGCTGTTATTTTATGTAGAAAATCACAGTAACTAACAATGTAGTGTAGAAAATCACAATAACCAGTTATTTGCTGTAGAAAATCACAGTAACAAACAATGTCATGTAGAAAATTACAATAACCTGTTAAGAGCCTTAGAAAATTACAATTACATGTTAAGTGCTGTAGAAAATCACAGTAACTAAAAATGTACTGTAGAAAATTACAATCACCAGTTGAGAGCTGTGGAAAATCACAGTAACTAACAATGTCATGTAGAAAATCACAATCACCAGTTAAGTGCTGTAGAAAATCACAGTAACTATCAATGTTGTGTAGAAAATTACAATAACCTGTAAAAAGCTGTAGAAAATAACAGTAAATAACAATTTAATGTAGAAAATCACAATAACCAGTTATTTGCTGTAGTAAATCACAGTAACTAACAATGTCAAGCAGAAAATCAAAATAAGCTGTTATTTTCTGTAGAAAATAACAGTAACTAACAATGTAGTGTAGAAAATCACAATAACCAGTTATCTGCTGTAGAAAATCACAGTAACAAACAATGTCATGTAGAAAATTACAATAACCTGTTAAGAGCCTTAGAAAATTACAATAATATGTTAAGTACTGTAGAAAATCACAGTAACTAAAAATGTACTGTAGAAAATTACAATAACCTGTTAATTGCTGTAGAAAATCACAGTAACTAACAATATACTGTTGAAAATCTCAATCACCAGTTGAGAGCTGTGGAAAATCACAGTAACTAACAATGTCATGTAGAAAATCACAATAACCAGTTAAGTGCTGTAGAAAATCACAGTAACTAACAATGTAGTGTAGAAAATCACAATCACCAGTTGAGAGCTGTGGAAAATCACAGTAACTAACAATGTCATGTAGAAAATCACAATAACCAGTTAAGTGCTGTAGAAAATCACAGTAACTATCGATGTTGTGTAGAAAATTACAATAACCTGTTAAGAGCCGTAGAAAATAACAATAACCAGTTAATTGCTGTAGAAAATCACAGTAACTAATAATATACTGTAGAAAATTACAATCACCAGTTGAGAGCTGTGGAAAATCACAGTAACTAACAATGTCATGTAGAAAATCACAATAACCAGTTAAGTGCTGTAGAAAATCACAGTAACTAACAATGTCATGTAGAAAATCACAATAACCAGTTATTTGCTGTAGAAATTCACAGTAATTACCAATGATGTGTAGAAAATCACAAAAACATGCTAAGAGCCGTAGAAAATCACAATAACCAGTTAATTGCTGTAAAAAATCACAGTAACTAACAATGTTGTGTAGAAAATTACAATAACCTGTAAAAAGCTGTAGAAAATCACAGTAAATAACAATGTACTGTAGAAAATCACAATAACCAGTTATTTGCTGTAGAAAATCACAGTAACTAATAATGTTGTGTAGAAAATCACAATAACCAGTTTTAAGTGCTGTAGAAAATCACAGTAACTAACAATGTATTGTAGAAAATCACAATAACCAGTTATTTGCTGTAGAAAATCACAGTAATTACCAATGTTGTGTAGAAAATCACAAAAACCTGCTAAGAGCCATAGAAAATCACAATAACCAGTTAATTGCTGTAGAAAATCACAGTAAATAACAATGTACTATAGAAAATCAAAATAACCAGTTATTTGCTGCAGAAAATCACATTAACTAACAATGTAATGTAGAAAATCACAATAAGCAGTTATTTTCTGTAGAAAATCACAGTAACTAACAATGTTGTGTAGAAAATCACAATAACCAGTTAAGAGCTGTAGAAAATCACAGTAACTAACAATGTTGTGTAGAAAATCACAATAACCTGTTAAGTGCTGTAGAAAATCACAGATACATCAATGTCATGTAGAAAATTACAATAACCTTTATGAGCTGTAGAAAATCACAATAACTATCAATATACTGTAGAAAATCACAGTAACTAACAATGTTGTGTAGAAAATCACAATAACCAGTTAAGTGCTGTAGAAAATCACAATAACTAACAATGTACTGTAGAAAATCACAGTAACTAACAATGTTGTGTAGAAAATCACAATAACCTGTTAAGTGCTGTAAAAAATCACAGATACAACGATGTAATGTAGAAAATTACAATAACCTTATAAGAGCTGTAGAAAATCACAATAACTAGCAATATACTGTAGAAAATCACAGTAACTAACAATGTTGTGTAGAAAATCACAATAACCAGTTAAGTGCTGTAGAAAATCACAGTAACTAACAATGTACTGTAGAAAATCAAAATACTAACAATGAAATGTAGAAAATCACAATAATCTGTTAAGTGCTGTAGAAAATCACAATAACTAACAATGTACTGTAGAAAATCAAAATACTAACAATGAAATGTAGAAAATCACAATAATCTGTTAAGTGCTGTAGAAAATCACAGTAACTAACAATGTCATGTAGAAAATTACAATAACCTGTTAAGAGCCGTAGAAAATCACAATAATCAGTTAATTGCTGTAGAAAATAACATAAACTAATAATATACTGTAGAAAATTAAAATCACCAGTTGAGAGCTGTGGAAAATCACAGTAACTAACAATGTTGTGTAGAAAATCACAATAACCAATTTTAAGTGCTGTAGTAAATCACAGTAACTAACAATGTATTGTAGAAAATCACAATAACCAGTTATTTGCGGTAGAAAATCACAGTAATTACCAATGTTGTGTAGAAAATCATAAAAACCTGCTAAGAGCTGTAGAAAATCACAATAACCAGTTAATTGCTGTAGAAAATCACAGTAACAAACAATATACTGTAGAAAATCACAATCACCAGTTGAGAGCTGTGGAAAATCACAGTAACTAACAATGTCATGTAGAAAATCACAGAAAATAACCATGTACTGTAGGAAATCAAAATAACCACTTATTTGCTGCAGAAAATCACAGTAACTAACAATGTAGTGTAGAAAATCACAATAACCAGTTATTTGCTGTAGAAAATCACAGTAACTAACAATGTCATGTAGAAAATCACAATAACCAGTTAAGTGCTGTAGAAAATCACAGTAACTAACAATGTACTGTAGAAAATCACAATAACCAGTTATTTGCTGTAGAAAAAAACAGTAATTAACAATGTACTGTAGAAAATGAAAATAACCAGTTACTTGCTGTAGAAAATCACAGTAACTAACAATGTCATGTAGAAAATCAAAATAAGCTGTTATTTTCTGTAGAAAATAACAGTAACTAACAATGTAGTGTGGAAAATCACAATAACCACTTATTTGCTGTAGAAAATCACAGTAACAAACAATGTCATGTAGAAAATTACAATAACCTGTTAAGTGCTGTAGAAAATCACAGTAACTAAAAATGTACTGTAGAAAATTACAATAACCTGTTAAGTACTGTAGAAAATCACAGTAACTAACAATGTACTGTAGATAATCACAGTAACTAACAATGTTGTGTAGAAAATTAAAATAACCTTTAAAGAGCTGTAGAAAATCACAATAACCAGCTGTAGAAAAATCACAGTAACTAACAATGTTGTGTAGAAAATTACAATAACATGTTAATGGCTGTAGAAAATCACAGTAATTAAAGATGTACTGTACAAAATTACAATAACCAGTTATTTGCTGTAGAAAATCACAGTAATTAACAATGTACTGTAGAAAATCACAGTAACTAACAATGTACTGTAGAAAATCACAATAACCAGTTATTTGCTGTGGCAAATCACAGTAACTAACAATGTTGTGTAGAAAATCACAATAACCAATTTTAAGTGCTGTAGAAAATCACAGTAACTAACAATGTATTGTAGAAAATCACAATAATCAGTTATTTGCTGTAGACAATTACAGTAATTACCAATGTTGTATAGAAAATCACAAAAACCTGCTAAGAGATGTAGAAAATCACAATAACCAGTTAATTACTGTAGAAAATCACAGTAACAAAAAATATACTGTAGAAAATCACAATCACCAGTTGAGAGCTGTGGAAAATCACAGTAACTAAAAATGTACTGTAGAAAATCACAATAACCAGTTAAGTGCTGTAGAAAATCACAGTAACTATCAATGTTGTGTAGAAAATTACAATAACCTGTAAAAAGCTGTAGAAAATCACAGTAAATAACAATTTACTGTAGAAAATCACAATAACCAGTTATTTGCTGTAGAAAATCACAGTAACTAACAATGTCATGTAGAAAATCACAGTAAATAACAATGTACTGTAGGAAATCAAAATAACCAGTTATTTGCTGCAGAAAATCACAGTAACTAACAAAGTAGTGTAGAAAATCACAATAACCAGTTATTTGCTGTAGAAAATCACAGTAACTAACAATGTTGTGTAAAAAATCACAATAACCAGTTAAGTGCTGTAGAAAATCACAGTAACTAACAATGTACTGTAGAAAATCACAATAACCAGTTACTTGCTGTAGAAAATCACAGTAACTAACAATGTCATGTAAAAAATCAAAATAAGCTGTTATTTTCTGTAGAAAATAACAGCAACTAACAATGTAGTGTAGAAAATCACAATAACCAGTTATTTGCTGTAGAAAATGACAGTAACAAACAATGTCATGTAGAAAATTACTATAACCTGTTAAGAGCCTTAGAAAATTACAATTACATGTTAAGTGCTGTAGAAAATCACAGTAACTAAAAATGTACTGTAGAAAATTACAATCACCAGTTGAGAGCTGTGGAAAATCACAGTAACTAACAATGTCATGTAGAAAATCACAATAACCAGTTAAGTGCTGTAGAAAATCACAGTAACTATCAATGTTGTGTAGAAAATTACAATAACCTGTAAAAAGCTGTAGAAAATCACAGTAAATAACAATTTACTGTAGAAAATCACAATAACCAGTTATTTGCTGTAGAAAATCACAGTAACTAACAATGTCATGTAGAAAATCATAGTAAATAACAATGTACTGTAGGAAATCAAAATAAACAGTTATTTGCTGTAGAAAATCACAGTAACTAACAATGTCAAGTAGAAAATCAAAATAAGCTGTTACTTTATGTAGAAAATCACAGTAACTAACAATGTAGTGTAGAAAATCACAATAACCAGTTATTTGCTGTAGAAAATCACAGTAACTATCAATGTTGTGTAGAAAATTACAATAACCTGTAAAAAGCTGTAGAAAATCACAGTAAATAACAATTTACTGTAGAAAATCACAATAACCAGTTATTTGCTGTAGTAAATCACAGTAACTAACAATGTCAAGTAGAAAATCAAAATAAGCTGTTATTTTCTGTAGAAAATAACAGTAACTAACAATGTAGTGTAGAAAATCACAATAACCAGTTATTTGCTGTAGAAAATCACAGTAACAATGTCATGTAGAAAATTACAATAACCTGTTAAGAGCCTTAGAAAATTACAATAATATGTTAAGTGCTGTAGAAAATCACAGTAACTAAAAATGTACTGTAGAAAATTACAATAACCTGTTAAGTGCTGTAGAAAATCACAGTAACTAACAATATACTGTAGAAAATCACAATCACCAGTTGAGAGCTGTGGAAAATCACAGTAACTAACAATGTCATGTAGAAAATCACAATAACCAGTTAAGTGCTGTAGAAAATCACAGTAACTAACAATGTAGTGTAGAAAATCACAATCACCAGTTGAGAGCTGTGGAAAATCACAGTAACTAACAATGTCATGTAGATAATCACAATAACCAGTTAAGTGCTGTAGAAAATCACATTAACTAACAATGTCATGTAGAAAATCACAATAACCAGTTATTTGCTGTAGAAATTCACAGTAATTACCAATGTTGTGTAGAAAATCACAAAAACATGCTAAGAGCCATAGAAAATCACAATAACCAGTTAATTGCTGTAAAAAATCACAGTAACTAACAATATTGTGTAGAAAATTACAATAACCTGTAAAAAGCTGTAGAAAATCACAGTAAATAACAATGTACTGTAGAAAATCACAATAACCAGTTATTTGCTGTAGAAAATCACAGTAACTAACAATGTTGTGTAGAAAATCACAATAACCAGTTTTAAGTGCTGTAGAAAATCACAGTAACTAACAATGTATTGTAGAAAATCACAATAACCAGTTATTTGCTGTAGAAAATCACAGTAATTACCAATGTTGTGTAGAAAATCACAAAAACCTGCTAAGAGCTGTAGAAAATCACAATAACCAGTTAATTGCTGTAGAAAATCACAGTAAATAACAATGTACTATAGAAAATCACAATAAGCAGTTATTTTCTGTAGAAAATCACAGTAACTAAAAATGTTGTGTAGAAAATCACAATAACCAGTTAAGAGCTGTAGAAAATCACAGTAACTAACAATGTTGTGTAGAAAATCACAATAACCTGTTAAGTGCTGTAGAAAATCACAGATACATCAATGTCATGTAGAAAATTACAATAACCTTTATGAGCCGTAGAAAATCACAATAATCAGTTAATTGCTGTAGAAAATAACATAAAATAATAATATACTGTAGAAAATTAAAATCACCAGTTGAGAGCTGTGGAAAATCACAGTAACTAACAATGTTGTGTAGAAAATCACAATAACCAATTTTAAGTGCTGTAGTAAATCACAGTAACTAACAATGTATTGTAGAAAATCACAATAACCAGTTATTTGCTGTAGAAAATCACAGTAACTAACAATGTCATGTAGAAAATCATAGTAAATAACAATGTACTGTAGGAAATCAAAATAAACAGTTATTTGCTGCAGAAAATCACAGTAACTAACAATGTAGTGTAGAAAATCACAATAACCAGTTATTTGCTGTAGAAAATCACAGTAACTAACAATGTAGTGTAGAAAATCACAATAACCAGTTATTTGCTGTAGAAAATCACAGTAACTAACAATGTCGTGTAGAAAATCACAGTAACTAACAATGTACTGTAGAAAATCACAATAACCAGTTACTTGCTGTAGAAAATCACAGTAACTAACAATGTCAAGTAGAAAATCAAAATAAGCTGTTATTTTTTGTAGAAAATCACAGTAACTAACAATGTAGTGTAGAAAATCACAATAACCAGTTATTTGCTGTAGAAAATCACAGTAACAAACAATGTCATGTAGAAAATTACAATAACCTGTTAAGAGCCTTAGAAAATTACAATTACATGTTAAGTGCTGTAGAAAATCACAGTAACTAAAAATGTACTGTAGAAAATTACAATCACCAGTTGAGAGCTGTGGAAAATCACAGTAACTAACAATGTCATGTAGAAAATCACAATAACCAGTTAAGTGCTGTAGAAAATCACAGTAACTATCAATGTTGTGTAGAAAATTACAATAACCTGTAAAAAGCTGTAGAAAATCACAGTAAATAACAATTTAATGTAGAAAATCACAATAACCAGTTATTTGCTGTAGTAAATCACAGTAACTAACAATGTCAAGTAGAAAATCAAAATAAGCTGTTATTTTCTGTAGAAAATAACAGTAACTAACAATGTAGTGTAGAAAATCACAATAACCAGTTATTTGCTGTAGAAAATCACAGTAACAAACAATGTCATGTAGAAAATTACAATAACCTGTTAAGAGCCTTAGAAAATTACAATAATATGTTAAGTGCTGTAGAAAATCACAGTAACTAAAAATGTACTGTAGAAAATTACAATAACCTGTTAAGTGCTGTAGAAAATCACAGTAACTAACAATATACTGTTGAAAATCACAATCACCAGTTGAGAGCAGTGGAAAATCACAGTAACTAACAATGTCATGTAGAAAATCACAATAACCAGTTAAGTGCTGTAGAAAATCACAGTAACTAACAATGTAGTGTAGAAAATCACAATCACCAGTTGAGAGCTGTGGAAAATCACAGTAACTAACAATGTCATGTAGAAAATCACAATAACCAGTTAAGTGCTGTAGAAAATCACAGTAACTATCGATGTTGTGTAGAAAATTACAATAACCGGTTAAGAGCCGTAGAAAATAACAATAACCAGTTAATTGCTGTAGAAAATCACAGTAACTAATAATATACTGTAGAAAATTACAATCACCAGTTGAGAGCTGTGGAAAATCACAGTAACTAACAATGTCATGTAGAAAATCACAATAACCAGTTAAGTGCTGTAGAAAATCACAGTAACTAACAATGTCATGTAGAAAATCACAATAACCAGTTATTTGCTGTAGAAAATCACAGTAATTACCAATGTTGTGTAGAAAATCACAAAAACCTGCTAAGAGCCGTAGAAAATCACAATAACCAGTTAATTGCTGTAGAAAATCACAGTAAATAACAATGTACTATAGAAAATCAAAATAACCAGTTATTTGCTGCAGAAAATCACAGTAACTAACAATGTACTGTAGAAAATCACAATAACCAGTTAAGTGCTGTAGAAAATCACAGTAACTATCAATGTTGTGTAGAAATTACAATAACCTGTAAAAAGCTGTAGAAAATCACAGTAAATAACAATTTAATGTAGAAAATCACAATAACCAGTTATTTGCTGTAGTAAATCACAGTAACTAACAATGTCAAGTAGAAAATCAAAATAAGCTGTTATTTTCTGTAGAAAATAACAGTAACTAACAATGTAGTGTAGAAAATCACAATAACCAGTTATTTGCTGTAGAAAATCACAGTAACAAACAATGTCATGTAGAAAATTACAATAACCTGTTAAGAGCCTTAGAAAATTACAATAATATGTTAAGTGCTGTGGAAAATCACAGTAACTAAAAATGTACTGTAGAAAATTACAATAACCTGTTAAGTGCTGTAGAAAATCACAGTAACTAACAATATACTGTTGAAAATCACATTCACCAGTTGAGAGCAGTGGAAAATCACAGTAACTAACAATGTCATGTAGAAAATCACAATAACCAGTTAAGTGCTGTAGAAAATCACAGTAACTAACAATGTAGTGTAGAAAATCACAATCACCAGTTGAGAGCTGTGGAAAATCACAGTAACTAACAATGTCATGTAGAAAATCACAATAACCAGTTAAGTGCTGTAGAAAATCACAGTAACTATCGATGTTGTGTAGAAAATTACAATAACCTGTTAAGAGCCGTAGAAAATAACAATAACCAGTTAATTGCTGTAGAAAATCACAGTAACTAATAATATACTGTAGAAAATTACAATCACCAGTTGAGAGCTGTGGAAAATCACAGTAACTAACAATGTCATGTAGAAAATCACAATAACCAGTTAAGTGCTGTAGAAAATCACAGTAACTAACAATATCATGTAGAAAATCACAATAACCAGTTATTTGCTGTAGAAAATCACAGTAATTACCAATGTTGTGTAGAAAATCACAAAAACCTGCTAAGAGCCGTAGAAAATCACAATAACCAGTTAATTGCTGTAGAAAATCACAGTAAATAACAATGTACTATAGAAAATCAAAATAACCAGTTATTTGCTGCAGAAAATCACAGTAACTAACAATGTACTGTAGAAAATCACAATAAGCAGTTATTTTCTGTAGAAAATCACAGTAACTAACAATGTTGTGTAGAAAATCACAATAACCAGTTAAGAGCTGTAGAAAATCACAGTAACTAACAATGTTGTGTAGAAAATCACAATAACCTGTTAAGTGCTGTAGAAAATCACAGATACATCAATGTCATGTAGAAAATTACAATAACCTTTATGAGCTGTAGAAAATCACAATAACTATCAATATACTGTAGAAAATCACAGTAACTAACAATGTTGTGTAGAAAATCACAATAACCAGTTAAGTGCTGTAGAAAATCACAATAACTAACAATGTACTGTAGAAAATCACAGTAACTAACAATGTTGTGTAGAAAATCACAATAACCTGTTAAGTGCTGTAAAAAATCACAGATACAACGATGTAATGTAGAAAATTACAATAACCTTATAAGAGCTGTAGAAAATCACAATAACTAGCAATATACTGTAGAAAATCACAGTAACTAACAATGTTGTGTAGAAAATCACAATAACCAGTTAAGTGCTGTAGAAAATCACAATAACTAACAATGTACTGTAGAAAATCAAAATACTAACAATGAAATGTAGAAAATCACAATAATCTGTTAAGTGCTGTAGAAAATCACAGTAACTAACAATGTCATGTAGAAAATTACAATAACCTGTTAAGAGCCGTAGAAAATCACAATAATCAGTTAATTGCTGTAGAAAATAACATAAACTAATAATATACTGTAGAAAATTAAAATCACCAGTTGAGAGCTGTGGAAAATCACAGTAACTAACAATGTTGTGTAGAAAATCACAATAACCAATTTTAAGTGCTGTAGTAAATCACAGTAACTAACAATGTATTGTAGAAAATCACAATAACCAGTTATTTGCGGTAGAAAATCACAGTAATTACCAATGTTGTGTAGAAAATCATAAAAACCTGCTAAGAGCTGTAGAAAATCACAATAACCAGTTAATTGCTGTAGAAAATCACAGTAACAAACAATATACTGTAGAAAATCACAATCACCAGTTGAGAGCTGTGGAAAATCACAGTAACTAACAATGTCATGTAGAAAATCACAGAAAATAACCATGTACTGTAGGAAATCAAAATAACCACTTATTTGCTGCAGAAAATCACAGTAACTAACAATGTAGTGTAGAAAATCACAATAACCAGTTATTTGCTGTAGAAAATCACAGTAACTAACAATGTCATGTAGAAAATCACAATAACCAGTTAAGTGCTGTAGAAAATCACAGTAACTAACAATGTACTGTAGAAAATCACAACAACCAGTTATTTGCTGTAGAAAAAAACAGTAATTAACAATGTTGTGTAGAAAATCACAATAACCAGTTAAGAGCTGTAGAAAATCACAATAACCAGTTAAGAGCTGTAGAAAATCACAATAACCAGTTAAGAGCTGTAGAAAATCACAGTAACTAACAATGTTGTGTAGAAAATCACAATAACCTGTTAAGTGCTGTAGAAAATCACAGATACATCAATGTCATGTAGAAAATTACAATAACCTTTATGAGCTGTAGAAAATCACAATAACTATCAATATACTGTAGAAAATCACAGTAACTAACAATGTTGTGTAGAAAATCACAATAACCAGTTAAGTGCTGTAGAAAATCACAATAACTAACAATGTACTGTAGAAAATCACAGTAACTAACAATGTTGTGTAGAAAATCACAATAACCTGTTAAGTGCTGTAAAAAATCACAGATACAACGATGTAATGTAGAAAATTACAATAACCTTATAAGAGCTGTAGAAAATCACAATAACTAGCAATATACTGTAGAAAATCACAGTAACTAACAATGTTGTGTAGAAAATCACAATAACCAGTTAAGTGCTGTAGAAAATCACAATAACTAACAATGTACTGTAGAAAATCAAAATACTAACAATGAAATGTAGAAAATCACAATAATCTGTTAAGTGCTGTAGAAAATCACAGTAACTAACAATGTCATGTAGAAAATTACAATAACCTGTTAAGAGCCGTAGAAAATCACAATAATCAGTTAATTGCTGTAGAAAATAACATAAACTAATAATATACTGTAGAAAATTAAAATCACCAGTTGAGAGCTGTGGAAAATCACAGTAACTAACAATGTTGTGTAGAAAATCACAATAACCAATTTTAAGTGCTGTAATAAATCACAGTAACTAACAATGTATTGTAGAAAATCACAATAACCAGTTATTTGCGGTAGAAAATCACAGTAATTACCAATGTTGTGTAGAAAATCATAAAAACCTGCTAAGAGCTGTAGAAAATCACAATAACCAGTTAATTGCTGTAGAAAATCACAGTAACAAACAATATACTGTAGAAAATCACAATCACCAGTTGAGAGCTGTGGAAAATCACAGTAACTAACAATGTCATGTAGAAAATCACAGAAAATAACCATGTACTGTAGGAAATCAAAATAACCACTTATTTGCTGCAGAAAATCACAGTAACTAACAATGTAGTGTAGAAAATCACAATAACCAGTTATTTGCTGTAGAAAATCACAGTAACTAACAATGTCATGTAGAAAATCACAATAACCAGTTAAGTGCTGTAGAAAATCACAGTAACTAACAATGTACTGTAGAAAATCACAACAACCAGTTATTTGCTGTAGAAAAAAACAGTAATTAACAATGTACTGTAGAAAATGAAAATAACCAGTTACTTGCTGTAGAAAATCACAGTAACTAACAATGTCATGTAGAAAATCAAAATAAGCTGTTATTTTCTGTAGAAAATAACAGTAACTAACAATGTAGTGTGGAAAATCACAATAACCAGTTATTTGCTGTAGAAAATCACAGTAACAAACAATGTCATGTAGAAAATTACAATAACCTGTTAAGTGCTGTAGAAAATCACAGTAACTAACAATGTACTGTAGATAATCACAGTAACTAACAATGTTGTGTAGAAAATTACAATAACCTTTAAAGAGCTGTAGAAAATCACAATAACCAGCTGTAGAAAAATCACAGTAACTAACAATGTTGTATAGAAAATTACAATAACATGTTAATGGCTGTAGAAAATCACAGTAATTAAAAATGTACTGTACAAAATTACAATAACCAGTTATTTGCTGTAGGAAATCACAGTAACTAACAATGTCCTGTAGAAAATCACAGTAACTAACAATGTACTGTAGAAAATCACAATAACCAGTTATTTGCTGTGGCAAATCTCAGTAACTAACAATGTTGTGTAGAAAATCACAATAACCAATTTTAAGTGCTGTAGAAAATCACAGTAACTAACAATGTATTGTAGAAAATCACATTAATCAGTTATTTGCTGTAGAAAATCACAGTAATTAACAATGTTGTATAGAAAATCACAAAAACCTGCTAAGAGCTGTAGAAAATTACAATCACCAGTTGAGAGCTGTGGAAAATCACAGTAACTAACAATGTCATGTAGAAAATCACAATAACCAGTTAAGTGCTGTAGAAAATCACAGTAACTATCAATGTTGTGTAGAAAATTACAATAACCTGTAAAAAGCTGTAGAAAATCACAGTAAATAACAATCTACTGTAGAAAATCACAATAACCAGTTATTTGCTGTAGAAAATCACAGTAACTAACAATGTCATGTAGAAAATCATAGTAAATAACAATGTACTGTAGGAAATCAAAATAAACAGTTATTTGCTGCAGAAAATCACAGTAACTAACAATGTAGTGTAGAAAATCACAATAACCAGTTATTTGCTGTAGAAAATCACAGTAACTAACAATGTCGTGTAGAAAATCACAGTAACTAATAATGTACTGTAGAAAATCACAATAACCAGTTACTTGCTGTAGAAAATCACAGTAACTAACAATGTCAAGTAGAAAATCAAAATAAGCTGTTACTTTATGTAGAAAATCACAGTAACTAACAATGTATTGTAAAAAATCACAATAACCAGTTATTTGCTGTAGAAAATCACAGTAACTATCAATGTTGTGTAGAAAATTACAATAACCTGTAAAAAGCTGTAGAAAATCACAGTAAATAACAATTTACTGTAGAAAATCACAATAACCAGTTATTTGCTGTAGTAAATCACAGTAACTAACAATGTTGTGTAGAAAATCACAATAACCAGTTATTTGCTGTAGAAAATCACAGTAACTAACAATGTTGTGTAGAAAATCACAATAACCAGTTTTAAGTGCTGTAGAAAATCACAGTAACTAACAATGTATTGTAGAAAATCACAATAACCAGTTATTTGCTGTAGAAAATCACAGTAATTACCAATGTTGTGTAGAAAATCACAAAAACCTGCTAAGAGCTGTAGAAAATCACAATAACCAGTTAATTGCTGTAGAAAATCACAGTAAATAACAATGTACTATAGAAAATCAAAATAACCAGTTATTTGCTACAGAAAATCACAGTAACTAACAATGTACTGTAGAAAATCACAATAAGCAGTTATTTTCTGTAGAAAATCACAGTAACTAACAATGTTGTGTAGAAAATCACAATAACCAGTTAAGACCTGTAGAAAATCACAGTAACTAACAATGTTGTGTAGAAAATCACAATAACCTGTTAAGTGCTGTAGAAAATCACAGATACATCAATGTCATGTAGAAAATTACAATAACCTTTATGAGCTGTAGAAAATCACAATAACTATCAATATACTGTAGAAAATCACAGTAACTAACAATGTTGTGTAGAAAATCACAATAACCTGTTAGGTGCTGTAAAAAAATCACAGATACAACGATGTAATGTAGAAAATTACAATAACCTTTTAAGAGCTGTAGAAAATCACAATAACTAGCAATATACTGTAGAAAATCACAGTAACTAACAATGTTGTGTAGAAAATCACAATAACCAATTAAGTGCTGTAGAAAATCACAATAACTAACAATGTATTGTAGAAAATCACAATAACTAACAATGTACTGTAGAAAATCAAAATAATCTGTTAAGTGCTGTAGAAAATCACAGTAACTAACAATGTCATGTAGAAAATTACAATAACCTGTTAAGAGCCATAGAAAATCACAATAATCAGTTAATTGCTGTAGAAAATAACATAAACTAATAATATACTGTAGAAAATTAAAATCACCAGTTGAGAGCTGTGGAAAATCACAGTAACTAACAATGTTGTGTAGAAAATCACAATAACCAATTTTAAGTGCTGTAGTAAATCACAGTAACTAACAATGTATTGTAGAAAATCACAATAACCAGTTATTTGCTGTAGAAAATCACAGTAATTACCAATGTTGTGTAGAAAATCATAAAAACCTGCTAAGAGCTGTAGAAAATCACAATAACCAGTTAATTGCTGTAGAAAATCACAGTAACAAACAATATACTGTAGAAAATCACAATTACCAGTTGAGAGCTGTGGAAAATCACAGTAACTAACAATGTCATGTAGAAAATCACAATAACTATTTAAGTGCTGTAGAAAATCACAGTAACTATCAATGTTGTGTAGAAAATTACAATAACCTGTAAAAAGCTGTAGAAAAACACAGTAAATAACAATTTACTGTAGAAAATCACAATAACAGTTATTTGCTGTAGAAAATCACAGTAACTAACAATGTCATGTAGAAAATCAAAATAAGCTGTTATTTTCTGTAGAAAATAACAGCAACTAACAATGTAGTGTAGAAAATCACAATAACCAGTTATTTGCTGCAGAAAATCACAGTAACTAACAATGTACTGTAGAAAATCACAATAAGCAGTTATTTTCTGTAGAAAATCACAGTAACTAACAATGTTGTGTAGAAAATCACAATAACCAGTTAAGAGCTGTAGAAAATCACAGTAACTAACAATGTTGTGTAGAAAATCACAATAACCTGTTAAGTGCTGTAGAAAATCACAGATACATCAATGTCATGTAGAAAATTACAATAACCTTTATGAACTGTAGAAAATCACAATAACTATCAATATACTGTAGAAAATCACAGTAACTAACAATGTTGTGTAGAAAATCACAATAACCAGTTAAGTGCTGTAGAAAATCACAATAACTAACAATGTACTGTAGAAAATCACAGTAACTAACAATGTTGTGTAGAAAATCACAATAACCTGTTAAGTGCTGTAAAAAATCACAGATACAACGATGTAATGTAGAAAATTACAATAACCTTTTAAGAGCTGTAGAAAATCACAATAACTAGCAATATAATGTAGAAAATCACAGTAACTAACAATGTTGTGTAGAAAATCACAATAACCAGTTAAGTGCTGTAGAAAATCACAATAACAAACAATGTATTGTAGAAAATCACAATAACTAACAATGCACTGTAGAAAATCAAAATACTAACAATGAAATGTAGAAAATCACAATAATCTGTTAAGAGCCGTAGAAAATCACAATAATCAGTTATTTGCTGTAGAAAATAACATAAACTAATAATATACTGTAGAAAATTAAAATCACCAGTTGAGAGCTGTGGAAAATCACAGTAACTAACAATGTTGTGTAGAAAATCACAATAACCAATTTTAAGTGCTGTAGTAAATCACAGTAACGAACAATGTATTGTAGAATATCAAAATAACCAGTTATTTGCGGTAGAAAATCACAGTAATTACCAATGTTGTGTAGAAAATCATAAAAACCTGCTAAGAGCTGTAGAAAATCACAATAACCAGTTAATTGCTGTAGAAAATCACAGTAAAAAACAATATACTGTAGAAAACCACAATCACCAGTTGAGAGCTGTGGAAAATCACAGTAACTAACAATGTCATGTAGAAAATCACAATAACCATTTAAGTGCTGTAGAAAATCACAGTAACTATCAAATGTTGTGTAGAAAATTACAATAACCTGTAAAAAGCTGTAGAAAAACACAGTGAATAACAATTTAATGTAGAAAATCACAATAACCAGTTATTTGCTGTAGAAAATCACAGTAACTAACAATGTCATGTAGAAAATCACAGAAAATAACAATGTACTGTAGGAAATCAAAATAACCACTTATTTGCTGCAGAAAATCACAGTAACTAACAATGTAGTGTAGAAAATCACAATAACCAGTTATTTGCTGTAGAAAATCACAGTAACTAACAATGTCGTGTAGAAAATCACAATAACCAGTTATTTGCTGTAGAAAAAAACAGTAATTAACAATGTACTGTAGAAAATGAAAATAACCAGTTACTTGCTGTAGAAAATCACAGTAACTAACAATGTCATGTAGAAAATCAAAATAAGCTGTTATTTTCTGTAGAAAATAACTGTAACTAACAATGTAGTGTAGAAAATCACAATAACCAGTTATTTGCTGTAGAAAATCACAGTAACAAACAATGTCATGTAGAAAATTACAATAACCTGTTAAGTGCTGTAGAAAATCACAGTACCTAACAATGTTGTGTAGAAAATTACAATAACCTTTAAAGAGCTATAGAAAATCACAGTAACTAACAATGTCCTGTAGAAAATCACAATAACCAGCTGTAGAAAAATCACAGTAACTAACAATGTTGTGTAGAAAATTACAATAACATGTTAATGGCTGTAGAAAATCACAGTAATTAAAAATGTACTGTACAAAATTACAATAACCAGTTATTTGCTGTGGAAAATCACAGTAACTAACAATGTTGTGTAGACAATCACAATAACCAATTTTAAGTGCTGTAGAAAATCACAGTAACTAACAATGTATTGTAGAAAATCACAATAATCAGTTATTTGCTGTAGAAAATCACAGTAATTACCAATGTTGTATAGAAAATCACAAAAACCTGCTAAGAGCCGTAGAAAATCACAGTAACAAACAATGTCATGTTGAAAATTACAATAACCTGTTAAGTGCTGTAGAAAATCACAGTAATTAAAAATGTACTGAAGAAAATTACAATAACCTGTTAAGTGCTGTAAAAAATCACAGATACAACGATGTAATGTAGAAAATCACAGTAACTAACAATGTACTGTAGATAATCACAGTAACTAACAATGTTGTGTAGAAAATTACAATAACCTTTAAAGAGCTGTAGAAAATCACAGTAATTAACAATGTTGTGTAGAAAATCACAATAACCTGTTAAGTGCTGTAAAAAATCACAGATACAACGATGTAATGTAGAAAATTACAATAACCTTTTAAGAGGTGTAGAAAATCACAATAACTAGCAATATACTGTAGAAAATCACAGTAACTAACAATGTTGTGTAGAAAATCACAATAACCAGTTAAGTGCTGTAGAAAATCACAATAACTAACAATGTATTGTAGAAAATCACAATAACTAACAATGCACTGTAGAAAATCAAAATACTAACAATGAAATGTAGAAAATCACAATAATCTGTTAAGTGCTGTAGAAAATCACAGTAACTAACAATGTCATGAAGAAAATTACAATAACCTGTTAAGAGCCGTAGAAATTCACAATAATCAGTTAATTGCTGTGGAAAATCACAGTAACTAACAATGTTGTGTAGAAAATCACAATAACCAATTTTAAGTGCTGTAGTAAATCACAGTAACTAACAATGTATTGTAGAAAATCACAATAACCAGTTATTTGCGGTAGAAAATCACAGTAATTACCAATGTTGTGTAGAAAATCATAAAAACCTGCTAAGAGCTGTAGAAAATCACAATAACCAGTTAATTGCTGTAGAAAATCACAGTAACAAAAAATATACTGTAGAAAATCACAATAACCATTTAAGTGCTGTAGAAAATCACAGTAACTATCAATGTTGTGTAGAAAATTACAATAACCTGTAAAAAGCTGTAGAAAAACACAGTAAATAACAATTTACTGTAGAAAATCACAATAACCAGTTATTTGCTGTAGAAAATCACAGTAACTAACAATGTCATGTAGAAAATCACAGAAAATAATAATGTACTGTAGGAAATCAAAATAACCACTTATTTGCTGCAGAAAATCACAGTAACTAACAATGTAGTGTAGAAAATCACAATAACCAGTTATTTGCTGTAGAAAATCACAGTAACTAACAATGTCGTGTAGAAAATCACAATAAGCTGTTATTTTCTGTAGAAAATAACTGTAACTAACAATGTAGTGTAGAAAATCACAATAACCAGTTATTTGCTGTAGAAAATCACAGTAACAAACAATGTCATATAGAAAATTACAATAACCTGTTAAGTGCTGTAGAAAATCACAGTAACTAACAATGTTGTGTAGAAAATTACAATAACCTTTAAAGAGCTGTAGAAAATCACAGTAACTAACAATGTCCTGTAGAAAATCACAATAACCAGCTGTAGAAAAATCACAGTAACTAACAATGTTGTGTAGAAAATTACAATAACATGTTAATGGCTGTAGAAAATCACAGTAATTAAAAATGTACTGTACAAAATTACAATAACCAGTTATTTGCTGTAGAAAATCACAGTAAATAACAATGTACTGTAGAAAATCACAATAATCAGTTATTTGCTGTGGAAAATCACAGTAACTAACAATGTTGTGTAGACAATCACAATAACCAATTTTAAGTGCTGTAGAAAATCACAGTAACTAACAATGTATTGTAGAAAATCACAATAATCAGTTATTTGCTGTAGAAAATCACAGTAATTACCAATGTTGTATAGAAAATCACAAAAACCTGCTAAGAGCCGTAGAAAATCACAGTAACAAACAATGTCATGTAGAAAATTACAATAACCTGTTAAGTGCTGTAGAAAATCATAGTAACTAAAAATGTACTGAAGAAAATTACAATAACCTGTTAAGTACTGTAGAAAATCACAGTAACTAACAATGTACTGTAGATAATCACAGTAACTAACAATGTTGTGTAGAAAATTACAATAACCTTTAAAGAGCTGTGGAAAATCACAGTAACTAACAATGTCCTGTAGAAAATCACAAAAACCAGCTGTAGAAAAATCACAGTACTAACAATGTTGTGTAGAAAATTACAATAACATGTTAATGGCTGTAGAAAATCACAGTAATTAAAAATGTACTGTACAAAATTACAATAACCAGTTATTTGCTGTAGAAAATCACAGTAAATAACAATGTACTGTAGAAAATCACAGTAAATAACAATGTACTGTAGAAAATCACAATAACCAGTTATTAGCTGTGGAAAATCACAGTAACTAACAATGTTGTGTAGAAAATCACAATAACCAATTTTAAGTGTTGTAGAAAATCACAGTAACTAACAGTGTATTGTAGAAAATCACAATAATCAGTTATTTGCTGTAGAAAATCACAGTAATTACCAATGTTGTATAGAAAATCACAAAAACCTGCTAAGAGCTGTAGAAAATCACAATAACCAGTTAATTGCTGTAGAAAATCATAGTAACAAAAAATATACTGTAGAAAATCACAATCACCAGTTGAGAGCTGTGGAAAATCACAGTAACTAACAATGTCATGTAGAAAATTACAATAACCTGTAAAAAGCTGTAGAAAATCACAGTAAATAACAGTTTACTGTAGAAAATCACAATAACCAGTTATTTGCTGTAGAAAATCACAGTAACTAACAATGTCATGTAGAAAATCACAGTAAATAACAATGTACTGTAGGAAATCAAAATAACCAGTTATTTGCTGCAGAAAATCACAGTAACTAACAATGTAGTGTAGAAAATCACAATAACCAGTTACTTGCTGGCTAGAAGTTAAGTGCTGTAGAAAATCACAGTAACTAACAATGTACTGTAGAAAATCACAATAACCAGTTACTTGCTGTAGAAAATCACAGTAACTAACAATGTCATGTAGAAAATCAAAATAAGCTGTTATTTTCTGTAGAAAATAACAGCAACTAACAATGTAGTGTAGAAAATCACAATAACCAGTTATTTGCTGTAGAAAATCACAGTAACAAACAATGTCATGTAGAAAATTACTATAACCTGTTAAGAGCCTTAGAAAATTACAATTACATGTTAAGTGCTGTAGAAAATCACAGTAACTAAAAATGTACTGTAGAAAATTACAATCACCAGTTGAGAGCTGTGGAAAATCACAGTAACTAACAATGTCATGTAGAAAATCACAATAACCAGTTAAGTGCTGTAGAAAATCACAGTAACTATCAATGTTGTGTAGAAAATTACAATAACCTGTAAAAAGCTGTAGAAAATCACAGTAAATAACAATTTACTGTAGAAAATCACAATAACCAGTTATTTGCTGTAGAAAATCACAGTAACTAACAATGTCATGTAGAAAATCATAGTAAATAACAATGTACTGTAGGAAATCAAAATAAACAGTTATTTGCTGCAGAAAATCACAGTAACTAACAATGTAGTGTAGAAAATCACAATAACCAGTTATTTGCTGTAGAAAATCACAGTAACTAACAATGTCGTGTAGAAAATCACAGTAACTAACAATGTACTGTAGAAAATCACAATAACCAGTTACTTGCTGTAGAAAATCATAGTAACTAACAATGTCAAGTAGAAAATCAAAATAAGCTGTTATTTTATGTAGAAAATCATAGTAACTAACAATGTAGTGTAGAAAATCACAATAACCAGTTATTTGCTGTAGAAAATCACAGTAACAAACAATGTCATGTAGAAAATTACAATAACCTGTTAAGAGCCTTAGAAAATTACATTTACATGTTAAGTGCTGTAGAAAATCACAGTACTAAAAATGTACTGTAGAAAATTACAATCACCAGTTGAGAGCTGTGGAAAATCACAGTAACAAACAATGTCATGTAGAAAATCACAATAACCAGTTAAGTGCTGTAGAAAATCACAGTAACTATCAATGTTGTGTAGAAAATTACAATAACCTGTAAAAAGCTGTAGAAAATCACAGTAAATAACAATTTACTGTAGAAAATCACAATAACCAGTTATTTGCTGTAGTAAATCACAATAACTAACAATGTCAAGTAGAAAATCAAAATAAGCTTTTATTTTCTGTAGAAAATAACAGTAATTAACAATGTAGTGTAGAAAATCACAATAACCAGTTATTTGCTGTAGAAAAATCACAGTAACAAACAATGTCATGTAGAAAATTACAATAACCTGTTAAGAGCCTTAGAAAATTACAATAATATGTTAAGTGCTGTAGAAAATCACAGTAACTAAAAATGTCATGTAGAAAATCACAATAACCAGTTAAGTGCTGTAGAAAATCACAGTAACTAACAATGTAGTGTAGAAAATCACAATAACCAGTTAAGTGCTGTAGAAATTCACAGTAATTACCAATGTTGTGTAGAAAATCACAAAAACATGCTAAGAGCTGTAGAAAATCACAATAACCAGTTAATTGCTGTAAAAAATCACAGTAACTAACAATATTGTGTAGAAAATTACAATAACCTGTAAAAAGCTGTAGAAAATCACAGTAAATAACAATGTACTGTAGAAATTCACAATAACCAGTTATTTGCTGTAGAAAATCACAGTAACTAACAATGTTGTGTAGAAAATCACAATAACCAGTTTTAAGTGCTGTAGAAAATCACAGTAACTAACAATGTATTGTAGAAAATCACAATAACCAGTTATTTGCTGTAGAAAATCACAGTAAATAACAATGTACTATAGAAAATCACAATAAGCAGTTATTTTCTGTAGAAAATCACAGTAACTAACAATGTTGTGTAGAAAATCACAATAACCTGTTAAGTGCTGTAGAAAATCACAGATACATCAATGTCATGTAGAAAATTACAGTAACCTTTATGAGCTGTAGAAAATCACAATAACTATCAATATACTGTAGAAAATCACAGTAACTAACAATGTTGTGTAGAAAATCACAATAACCTGTTAAGTGCTGTAAAAAATCACAGATACAACGATGTAATGTAGTAAATTACAATAACCTTTTAAGAGCTGTAGAAAATCAAAATAACTAGCAATATACTGTAGAAAATCACAGTAACTAACAATGTTGTGTAGAAAATCACAATAACCTGTTAAGTGCTGTAGAAAATCACAGATACGTCAATGTCATGTAGAAAATCACAGTAACTAACAATGTTGTGTAGAAAATCACAATAACCTGTTAAGTGCTGTAAAAAATCACAGATACAACGATGTAATGTAGAAAATTACAATAACCTGTTAAGAGCCGTAGAAAATCACAATAACCAGTTAATTGCTGTAGAAAATCACAGTAACTAATAATATACTGTAGAAAATTACAATCACCAGTTGAGAGCTGTGGAAAATCACAGTAACTAACAATGTCATGTAGAAAATCACAATAACCAGTTAAGTGCTGTAGAAAATCACAGTAACTAACAATGTCATATAGAAAATCACAATAACCAGTTATTTCCTGTAGAAATTCACAGTAATTACCAATGTTGTGTAGAAAATCACAAAAACATGCTAAGAGCCGTAGAAAATCACAATAACCAGTTAATTGCTGTAAAAAATCACAGTAACTAACAATATTGTGTAGAAAATTACAATAACCTGTAAAAAGCTGTAGAAAATCACAGTAAATAACAATGTACTGTAGAAAATCACAATAACCAGTTATTTGCTGTAGAAAATCACAGTAACTAACAATGTTGTGTAGAAAATCACAATAACCAGTTTTGAGTGCTGTAGAAAATCACAGTAACTAACAATGTATTGTAGAAAATCACAATAACCAGTTAATTGCTGTAGAAAATCACAGTAACTAACAATGTTGTGTAGAAAATCACAATAACCAGTTAAGAGCTGTAGAAAATCACAGTAACTAACAATGTTGTGTAGAAAATCACAATAACCTGTTAAGTGCTGTAGAAAATCACAGATACATCAATGTCATGTAGAAAATTACAATAACCTTTATGAGCTGTAGAAAATCACAATAACTATCAATATACTGTAGAAAATCACAGTAACTAACAATGTTGTGTAGAAAATCACAATAACCTGTTAAGTGCTGTAAAAAATCACAGATACAACGATGTAATGTAGAAAATTACAATAACCTTTTAAGTGCTGTAGAAAATCACAATAACTAGCAATATACTGTAGAAAATCACAGTAACTAACAATGTTGTGTAGAAAATCACAATAACCTGTTAAGTGCTGTAGAAAATCACAGATACATCAATGTCATGTAGAAAATCACAGTAACTAACAATGTTGTGTAGAAAATCACAATAACCTGTTAAGTGCTGTAAAAAATCACAGATACAACGATGTAATGTAGAAAATTACAATAACCTTTTAAGAGCTGTAGAAAATCACAGTAACTAACAATGTTGTGTAGAAAATCACAATAACCAGTTAAGTGCTGTAGAAAATCACAATAACTAACAATGTACTGTAGAAAATCACAGTAACTAACAATGTTGTGTAGAAAATCACAATAACCTGTTAAGTGCTGTAAAAAAAATCACAGATACAACGATGTAATGTAGAAAATTACAATAACCTTTTAAGAGCTGTAGAAAATCACAATAACTAGCAATATACTGTAGAAAATCACAATAACTAACAATGTATTGTAGAAAATCACAATAACTAACAATGTACTGTAGAAAATCAAAATACTAACAATGAAATGTAGAAAATCACAATAATCTGTTAAGTGCTGTAGAAAATCACAGTAACTAACAATGTCATGTAGAAAATTACAATAACCTGTTAAGAGCCGTAGAAAATCACAATAATCAGTTAATTGCTGTAGAAAATAACATAAACTAATAATATACTGTAGAAAATTAAAATCACCAGTTGAGAGCTGTGGAAAATCACAGTAACTAACAATGTTGTGTAGAAAATCACAATAACCAATTTTAAGTGCTGTAGTAAATCACAGTAACTAACAATGTATTGTAGAAAATCACAATAACCAGTTATTTGCGGTAGAAAATCACAGTAATTACCAATGTTGTGTAGAAAATCATAAAAACCTGCTAAGAGCTGTAGAAAATCACAATAACCAGTTGAGAGCTGTGGAAAATCACAGTAACTAACAATGTCATGTAGAAAATCACAATAACCAGTTGAGAGCTGTAGAAAATCACAGTAACAAACAATATACTGTAGAAAATCACAATCACCAGTTGAGAGCTGTGGAAAATCACAGTAACTAACAATGTCATGTAGAAAATCACAATAACCATTTAAGTGCTGTAGAAAATCACAGTAACTATCAATGTTGTGTAGAAAATTACAATAACCTTTAAGAGCTGTAGAAAATCACAATAACTATCAATATACTGTAGAAAATCACAGTAACTAACAGTGTTGTGTAGAAAATCACAATAACAGTTAAGTGCTGTAGAAAATCACAATAACTAACAATGTACTGTAGAAAGTCACAGTAACTAACAATGTTGTGTAGAAAATCACAATAACCTGTTAAGTGCTGTAAAAAATCACAGATACAACGATGTAATGTAGAAAATTACAATAATATTTTAAGAGCTGTAGAAAATCACAATAACTAGCAATATACTGTAGAAAATCACAGTAACTAACAATGTTGTGTAGAAAATCACAATAACCAGTTAAGTGCTGTAGAAAATCAAAATAACTAACAATGTATTGTAGAAAATCACAATAACTAACAATGTACTGTAGAAAATCACAATAACCAGTTATTTGCTGTAGAAAATCACAGTAACTAACAATGTTGTGTAGAAAATCACAATAACCAGTTTTGAGTGCTGTAGAAAATCACAGTAACTAACAATGTATTGTAGAAAATCACAATAACCAGTTAATTGCTGTAGAAAATCACAGTAACTAACAATGTTGTGTAGAAAATCACAATAACCAGTTAAGAGCTGTAGAAAATCACAGTAACTAACAATGTTGTGTAGAAAATCACAATAACCTGTTAAGTGCTGTAGAAAATCACAGATACATCAATGTCATGTAGAAAATTACAATAACCTTTATGAGCTGTAGAAAATCACAATAACTATCAATATACTGTAGAAAATCACAGTAACTAACAATGTTGTGTAGAAAATCACAATAACCTGTTAAGTGCTGTAAAAAATCACAGATACAACGATGTAATGTAGAAAATTACAATAACCTTTTAAGTGCTGTAGAAAATCACAATAACTAGCAATATACTGTAGAAAATCACAGTAACTAACAATGTTGTGTAGAAAATCACAATAACCTGTTAAGTGCTGTAGAAAATCACAGATACATCAATGTCATGTAGAAAATCACAGTAACTAACAATGTTGTGTAGAAAATCACAATAACCTGTTAAGTGCTGTAAAAAATCACAGATACAACGATGTAATGTAGAAAATTACAATAACCTTTTAAGAGCTGTAGAAAATCACAGTAACTAACAATGTTGTGTAGAAAATCACAATAACCAGTTAAGTGCTGTAGAAAATCACAATAACTAACAATGTACTGTAGAAAATCACAGTAACTAACAATGTTGTGTAGAAAATCACAATAACCTGTTAAGTGCTGTAAAAAAATCACAGATACAACGATGTAATGTAGAAAATTACAATAACCTTTTAAGAGCTGTAGAAAATCACAATAACTAGCAATATACTGTAGAAAATCACAATAACTAACAATGTATTGTAGAAAATCACAATAACTAACAATGTACTGTAGAAAATCAAAATACTAACAATGAAATGTAGAAAATCACAATAATCTGTTAAGTGCTGTAGAAAATCACAGTAACTAACAATGTCATGTAGAAAATTACAATAACCTGTTAAGAGCCGTAGAAAATCACAATAATCAGTTAATTGCTGTAGAAAATAACATAAACTAATAATATACTGTAGAAAATTAAAATCACCAGTTGAGAGCTGTGGAAAATCACAGTAACTAACAATGTTGTGTAGAAAATCACAATAACCAATTTTAAGTGCTGTAGTAAATCACAGTAACTAACAATGTATTGTAGAAAATCACAATAACCAGTTATTTGCGGTAGAAAATCACAGTAATTACCAATGTTGTGTAGAAAATCATAAAAACCTGCTAAGAGCTGTAGAAAATCACAATAACCAGTTGAGAGCTGTGGAAAATCACAGTAACTAACAATGTCATGTAGAAAATCACAATAACCAGTTGAGAGCTGTAGAAAATCACAGTAACAAACAATATACTGTAGAAAATCACAATCACCAGTTGAGAGCTGTGGAAAATCACAGTAACTAACAATGTCATGTAGAAAATCACAATAACCATTTAAGTGCTGTAGAAAATCACAGTAACTATCAATGTTGTGTAGAAAATTACAATAACCTTTAAGAGCTGTAGAAAATCACAATAACTATCAATATACTGTAGAAAATCACAGTAACTAACAGTGTTGTGTAGAAAATCACAATAACAGTTAAGTGCTGTAGAAAATCACAATAACTAACAATGTACTGTAGAAAGTCACAGTAACTAACAATGTTGTGTAGAAAATCACAATAACCTGTTAAGTGCTGTAAAAAATCACAGATACAACGATGTAATGTAGAAAATTACAATAATATTTTAAGAGCTGTAGAAAATCACAATAACTAGCAATATACTGTAGAAAATCACAGTAACTAACAATGTTGTGTAGAAAATCACAATAACCAGTTAAGTGCTGTAGAAAATCAAAATAACTAACAATGTATTGTAGAAAATCACAATAACTAACAATGTACTGTAGAAAATCACAGTAACTAATAATGTTTTGTAGAAAATTACAATAACATTTAAAGAGCTGTAGAAAATCACAGTAACTAACAATGTCCTGTAGAAATCACAATAACCAGTTAAGAGCTGTAGAAAAATCACAGTAACTAACAATGTTGTGTAGAAAATTACAATAACATGTTAATGGCTGTAGAAAATCACAGTAATTAAAAATGTACTGTACAAAATTACAATAACCAGTTATTTGCTGTACAAAATCACAGTAACTAACAATGTACTGTAGAAAATCACAGTAAATAACAATGTACTGTAGAAAATCACAGTAAATAACAATGTACTATAGAAAATCAAAATAACCAGTTATTTGCTGCAGACAATCACAGTAACTAACAATGTATTGTAGAAAATCACAATAAGCAGTTATTTTCTGTAGAAAATCACAGTAACTAACAATGTTGTGTAGAAAATCACAATAACCAGTTAAGAGCTGTAGAAAATCACAGTAACTAACAATGTTGTGTAGAAAATCACAATAACCTGTTAAGTGCTGTAGAAAATCACAGATACATCGATGTCATGTAGAAAATTACAATAAGCTTTAAGAGCTGTAGAAAATCACAATAACTATCAATATACTGTTGAAAATCACAGTAACTAACAATGTTGTGTAGAAAATCACAATAACCAGTTAAGTGCTGTAGAAAATCACAATAACTAACAATGTTGTTTAGAAAATCACAATAACTAACAATGTACTGTAGAAAATCACAGTAACTAACAACGTTGTGTAGAAAATCACAATAACTAACAATGTACTGTAGAAAATCACAGTAACTAACAATGTCATGTAGAACATTACAATAACTAACAATGTTGTGTAGAAAATCACAATAAACAGTTAAGTGCTGTAGAAAATCACAGTAACTAACAATGTACTGTAGAAAATCACAGTAACTAACAATGTTGTGTAGAAAATAACAATAAAGAGTTAAGTGCTGTTGAAAATCACAATAACCAGTTAAGTGCTGTAGAAAATCACAGTAACTAACAATGTTGTGTATAAAATAACAATAAACAGTTAAGTGCTGTAGAAAAATCACAGTAACTAACAATGTCGTGTAGAAAATCACAGTAACCAGTTAAGTGCTATAGAAAATCACAATAATTAACAATGTTGTGTAGAAAATCACAATAACTAATGATGTCATGTAGAAAATTACATTAAGCTTTTAAGAGCTGTAGAAAATCACAGTAACTAACAATGTACTGTAGAAAATCACAGTAACTAACAATGTTGTGTAGGAAATCACAATAACCAGTTAAGTGCTGTAGAAAATCACAGTAACCAACAATGTCATGTAGAACATTACAATAACTAACAATGTTGTGTAGAAAATCACAGTAACTAACGTCTAGGTTACGTATGTAACCTCCGTTCCCTGATGGAGGGAACGAGACGTTGTGTCAGAGAAGCAACACTAGGGGTCTCTCTTGAGCGCCGATATCCACCTCTGATCTATGAAAAAAGGCCAATGAGAGTTGGCAGCCGTTATTTGCATGTACCGCCCCCAGACATACAGGTATTTAAGCGGTGCAAATACGGGAGTTCATTTAGGATTTTTTTGAGGAGCCGGAAATGGTCCGGCCACAACAGTGGCTCGGCTCAGCGACGTGGCGGGGAAGACACAACGTCTCGTTCCCTCCATCAGGGAACGGAGGTTACATACGTAACCTAGACGTTCCCCTTCTGTCGCTCTCTCCACGTTGTGTCAGAGAAGCGACACTAGGGGTCCACTTTTAAACGTGCCATGCGCTGAGCTGTGTACGTGAACTGCTGATACAGGAGCGAGCAGGTATTCTTACGTGCAGGATGACCGACTGTATCAGACTGCACGCACCCTTCCCCAATGCCCCATTCAAGCCATCAGAATCCTTTTCGTTATCCTGGAGGGGGGAACAAGGTGATGGCCGCCAACCTGGGAACGGGCCAGCCTGGCTGGGCCTCTTTTCTCTCTATGTTTCTCGCATAGAGCAACTACGGCCGGGGCCCTTACACGCATTGAGGGAAGGGGGTCTTAGCCCTTCTTTCAGGGGGAGAAGACCCTGCGGAGGCCACACCTACCCTACCGGGGAGGTTAAAGAGTGGCAATACATCACATGGCCTGTTTAGGGCCTATGTGGGAAAGTTGGTGCGGTGGTAGATCCAGCCTCGTAGAGGGGGGAAGCATACAGCACGGCGACCGAGGCAGCTGTAACTGCCTAAGGGAAACACGGGAGTCCGCTCGTGAGGGGACAGAACCGTGGGAATACACACAGGGGGAGTCCGAACAGGAGGCATTAACCTGTGGAGCACCTATTCCAGTACAGGCTAGTCTTTGAGTACCCATAGTGGCTTGGGTCGGCGAGTTCCTCCGCTGAACCGCGGACCCAAAAGGGCTAGGGAGGAATCAACCAGGGACCCGAGGATGGGGTCTGCTGGGAAAGAAGGCGCACTATTTTACCTCGGCTGAGGGAAAGGGCGCTAGGTGCAAGCAATTCACCCGGTCAGAACGTCAGCGTGTTACCGAGTTCTACGGTCTCGGACCTGAGAAAACCCGGGACGATACTGACTCAACACGGAGATTGTAAAACCTCGAGAAAGTGTTAGGTGTTGCCCACCCTGCTGCTCTGCAGATGTCTGCTAGGGAGGTGCCCCTGGCCAGTGCCCATGAGGACGCAACACCCCTAGTGGAGTGAGCTCGGACCCGCAAGGGGGGGGGCACGGCCTGGGTGTGATAAGCCAATGAAATGGCGTCGACAACCCAGTGGGCAAGCCTCTGTTTGGAGACAGCATTCCCTTTCCGCTGTCCCCCGAAGCAGACAAAGAGCTGCTCGGAGCATCTAGTGCTCTGCGTGCGGTCTAGATAGATACACAAAGCACGTACTGGACACAGCAACGCAAGGGTTGGGTCTGCCTCCTCCCGGGGTCCTCTGGACTCGTCTGAACCGGCCGGCCGGGGAACAGTCATGGGGCTGGAGGCGGGGACGCTGCGTCCAGGAAGCCGGGACTGTTGAGGCCTGAAAGCAGAGTGCCGTGAGAACGGCATTTGCGGGCCATGTGACCCAGAGACAAAGGAAATAGCTCTTTTACTGAGAATTTGGGTACAGGGGCTGCGGCAAATGAAAAAACACAAAATTCTCCTCCCGGCCCTCCACCGGGGGACGGAGCGGTCTTACCACCTCCGGAGCTAAGGTCTTGGACTCTGGGTGGGCTGTCTCAGGAGCGCCTGGGAGCCTTCCGGGTCCTCGAGGGGATCCGTGAGACAGGGAGCGTGCGCCTCCCGCGGTTGGCTCGACGCTGGGGCTGAGAGCTGGGCCCGAGTTGAGGCGGAGCTGAAGGTTTCTTGGCCGCGGGAGGATGCCCTCGGCGAGCAGATGGGGCATGAGCCGTAGCGGCAGGTTTGCGGCGAGGCATGATGTGAGAGATGGCCTCCGTCTGTTTCTTCACCATGGAGAACTGCTGGGAAAAGTCCTCGACGGTGTCGCCGATGAGGCCAAACTGGGAGACAGGAGCGTTGAGGAAGCGAGTCTTGTCTGCTTCACGCATCTCGACCATGTTCAGCCATTGTTGACGCTCCTGGACCACGAGCGTGGCCATCGCCTGCCCGAGCACCTGCGCTGTGACCTTCGTCGCTCTCAGGGCGAGGTCGGTCGCTGAGCGCAGTTCCTGCAGCGTGTCGGGATCAGGACCAACCCCGTGCATGTTTCGTAGTGCCTTGGCTTGATGGACTTGCAGAAGAGCCATGGCATGCAGGGCGGAAGTGGCGCGTCCGGTGGTGCTGTAGGCCTTTGTGGTCAGCAAGGATGTTGCTCTACAGGTCCGGGAAGGGAGTACAGGGCGGCCCCGTCAGGTGGTAGGGCTTCCGGGGCATAAGTGGAGCGCAACTGCCCTGTCCACCTGGGGAATCGGCGTGTACCCGTGGCGCGCTCCGCCGTCGAGGGTGGCGAGGGCGGATGAGCAGGTGGCAGTTTGACGAGTGGAGAGGGGTGCTCTCCACGAAGACGTCAGCTCATCATGTACTTCTGGGAAGAACGGGACTGGGGTGGGACGAGGCTGTGAGCGGCGTCCAGACCCCAGGAACCAGTCGTCCAGCCGTGATGGCTGTGGGGAGGATGGAGGGTTCCAATCCAAGCCCACGATAGTGGCTGCCCGGGAAAGCATGTCGGTCATCTGCGCATCGGCCTCAGCCTGGGCGTGCAGGCCCGAAAGCGGCAGCCCAGGGGAGTCCTCAGCATCAGGTACTGCGCCCTCCGATGCCGCGGCGAGCTCATCGGCTTCGGTGTCAGGAGGGTAGGCGGACTGGCTGTAAGGCAAGTCGCCGTCACCTCGGGGACGGACGGGAGTCAACGAGCGTGCCGGGGTGCGGGTGGTCCGAGGGGGCGTATCCAGCGGAGCTGCACCCGCTGCCATCCCCGAATCACCTCCATCGCCAACCGCATCGTCCTCAATCCCGTGGGAAGAAGGAGCAACGCGGGGGGCGGCTGGAGTGGCTTGTTTATGGTTGTAAGCAAGCCGTGATCACAACGTTGTCATGGTCATGTTCTCGCAGTGAGAACATGAACCATCCACAAACGCAGCCTCGGTGTGATCGCTACCCAGACACACGAGACAACGCCTGTGGCCGTCTGAAGCGGAGAGCACTCTACCGCATCCAGGAACAACACAGGGGCGGAAAGGCATCTTTATAAAGACGTGTCCTTAAAAGGACTTTCAACGCCGCTGTGTTTTGCTCTTTTAGAGGAAATTACTCTTTTAAATACAATCACTCTTTTATGAAAAAAACTTGTGAGAGTTCTTTAATCTGCAACTGTCGATGCACCCAGGGGCAGGAATGCAAACAGGAGAAAGCCGCTGTTGTGCGCCGTAGAATCCAACAGCACGCAGCAGAGGAATGTCAGGAACTCGGTGTGTAACACGCAGCAAACTGCAGACACGACCATCGAATTTTCTGAATGAGCTCCCGTATTTGCGCCGCTTAAATACCCGTATGTCCGGGGGCGGGACATGCAAATACCGGCTGCCAACTCTCATTGGCCTTTTTTCATAGATCAGAGGTGGATATCGGCGCTCAAGAGAAAATCACAATAACCAGTTAAGTGATGTAGAAAATTACAATAACCAGTTAAGTGCTGTAGAAAATCACAATAACCAGTTAATTACTGTAAACAATCACAGTAACTAACAATGTTGTGTATAAAATAACAATAAACAGTTAAGTGCTGTAGAAAATCACAATAACCAGTTAAGTGCTGTAGAAAATCACAGTAACTAACAATGTTGTGTATAAAATAACAATAAACAGTTAAGTGCTGTAGAAAATCACAGTAACTAACAATGTTGTGTATAAAATAACAATAAACAGTTAAGTGCTGTAGAAAATCACAATAACCAGTTAAGTGCTGTAGAAAATCACAATAACCAGTTAAGAGTTTGCCCGGCTCCCGCCCCCCTTCAGGGGCGTCCGCTTTTCCGCAGTACACGGCAAGCATGCCAGTTCCCTGCGCATGGAAATCGCGACCCTCTTAGCCAAGGGCGCGGTAGAGCCCGTCCCTCAAACCGAAATGAGGAAGGGTTTCTACAGCCCTTACTTCATTGTACCCAAGAAAGGCGGCGGCTTACGACCAATCCTGGACCTGCGAGTTTTCAATCGGGCCTTGTTAAAACTCCCGTTCAAAATGCTCACGCAGAGAAATATTCTGGCTGGCGTTCAGCATCTAGATTGGTTCGCAGCGGTAGACCTGAAGGACGCGTACTTCCACGTCTCAATTCTGCCACGACACCGACCCTTCTTACGGTTCACGTTCGACGGCCAGGCGTTTCAGTACAAAGTCCTCCCCTTCTGCCTGTCTCTGTCCCCTCGCGTCTTCACGAAGATCGCAGAGGCAGCCCTTGCCCCGCTACGAGTAGCCGGCATCTGCAGAGACCAGGTGCTCCGGCACCTCAGCCGCTTGGGGCTTCAGGTCAACTGGGAAAAGAGCAAGCTCACTCCGGTTCAGAGCATCTCTTTTCTCGGGTTGGAGTTAGACTCAGTCTCAATGACAGCACGTCTCACGAGCGAGCATGCTCAGTCGGTGCTGGACTGCCTCGCTTCCTTAAAGCCAGGCACAGTGGTCCCTCTAAAACTTTTCCAGAGGCTCCTGGGGCATATGGCGTCCTCCGCGGCATTGGAAAGGGGCCCCGCTGCGTTGGCAAATCAATTGCCTGGAGTTGCTGACCGTCCTTCTTGCTCTCAGGAAGTTCCTCCCGTTAGTTCGGGACAAACATGTCCTCGTGAGATCGGACAGCACCACGGTGGTGGTGTACATAAATCGCCAAGGCGTGACGCTCCGCCACATGTCACAACTTCGCCCGCCGTCTCCTCCTATGGAGCCAGCAGAACCAGACTCAAGTCGCTGCGTGCCACTCACATCCCCGGCAAGCTCAACGTCGTAGCGGACGCGATATCACGACAACGCCTGCCCGGCGGGGAGTGGAGGCTTCACCCCCAGTCGGTCCAGCTGATTTGGGAATGGTTTGGCAAGGCCCAGGTAGACCTGTTTGCCTCCCAGGAAACCTCCCACTGCCCGCTCTGGTACGCCCTAACAGAGGCTCCCCTCGGGACAGGCAGCTGGCACACAGCTGGCCCTCGGGGCTGCGCAAGTACGCATTTCCCCCAGTGAGCCTTCTTGCACCGGTGCTGTGCAAGGTCAGGGAGGACGAGGAGCAAGTCACGTTAGTGGCCCCCTACTGGCCCACTCTTGGTTCTCGGAACTCAGGCTTCTCGCGACAGCTCCTCCCTGGCGAATTCCCCTGAGAAAGGACCTCCTCTCTCAGGGACGGGGCACGCTCTGGCACCCGCGCCCAGACCTCTGGAACCTCCACGTCTGGTCCCTGGACGGGATGCGGAAGAGCTAGCCGGCTTACCGGCGACCGTTTTGAATACAATCAACCAAGCCAGAGCCCCCTCTACCAGGCACCTTTACGCCCTAAAGTGGCGTTTGTTCGCAGATTGGTGTTCTTCCCAAATTGAAGACCCGCAGAGATGTGCGATCGAGTCAGTGCTCCTGTTCCTACAGGAGAGGCTGGACAGGAGGCTGTCCCCATCCACCCTCAAGGTGTATGTTGCTGCCATTGCCACCCACCACGATCCTGTAGACGGCAAGTCTTTGGGTAAGCGCGACCTGATCCTCAGGTTCCTGAGAGATGCCCGGAGGTTGAATCCCTCCCGGCCAGGCCTAGTTCCCTCCTGGGATCTCTCGGTAGTCTTGGCAGGACTCCAGAGACCTCCCTTCGAGCCGCTTGAATCAATTGGACTCAGGGCCCTCTCTCTTAAGACGGCCCTGCTGATCGCGCTCGCCTCTATCAAGAGGGTCGGGGACCTGCAAGCATTCTCTGTCAGCGACACTTGCCTGGAGTTCGGTCCGGCAGATACGTCTGTGATCCTAAGACCGCGACCGGGCTATGTGCCCAAGGTTCCTACCACACCCTTCCGAGATCAGGTAGTGAACCTGCAAGCGCTGCCCCGGGAGGAGGCAGACCCAGCCCTTTCGTTGCTATGTCCAGTGCGCGCCCTGCGCATTTACCTGGACCGCACACAGAGCACCAGACGCTCTGAGCAGCTCTTTGTCTGCTTTGGGGGACGGCAGAAAGGGAATGCCGTCTCCAAACAGAGGCTCGCCCACTGGGTTGTCGACGCCATCACACTGGCTTATCACACCAAGGCCGTGCCCCTACCCTTGCGGGTCCGAGCTCACTCAACAAGGGGTGTTGCATCCTTGTGGGCACTGGCCAAGGGCACCTCCCTAGCAGACATCTGTAGAGCCGCGGGTTGGGCAACACCCAACACCTTCGCGAGGTTTTACAACCTCCGCGTTGAGTCGGTTGCGTCTCGTGTTTTCTCAGGTCCGAGCCCGTAGAACTCGGTAACACGTAGACCGACCGGCCGGGTGGATCGCTTGCGCCCAGCGCCCTTTTCCTGACGTCAAGGTAAAGTAGTGCGCCTTCTTCCAGGGCGCCCCACTCCGAGTCGGGACCCTGGTCGATTTCTCCCCAGTCCTCCGGGTCCGCGGTTCAGCGGAGGAACTCGCCGACCCAAGCCACTGCGGGTACCCTGATGGCTACCCTGTACTGGTATAGGTGCTCTGCAGGTAAGGCCTCCTGCTCGGACTCCCTCTGTGTGTAATTCCACGGTTCTGTCCCCTTACGAGCGGACCCCCGTGTCTTCCTTAGGCAGTTACAGCTGCCCCGATCGCCATGCTGTAGCAACTCCCCCCTTTCGAGGCTGGATCTACCACCGCACCATACTTTCCACACGAGCCCTAAGACGGCCGTGTGACGTGTCTACCACTTTTCCTCCCCAAGAAAAAGGGCAGGTGTGGTCTCTGCAGGGTCTGGGTAAGACCCCCTTCCCTATATGCGTGTAAGGGCCCCGGCCGTGATTGCTCTATGCGAGAAACATAGAGAGAAAAGAGGCCCAGCCAGGCTGGCCCATTCCCATGTTGGCAAACATCGCCTTGTTCCCCTCCCAGGGTAACTAGAAGGATTCCGATGTTCTTATGGGGCATTGGGGAAGGGTACATGCAGCCAGGTACAGACGATGCGCGGCACTGGATGAAATCCCTGCCCGCCTCTGTATCGGCGGTTCACGTACACGGTTCAGCGCATGGCAAGATTGGAATGGGTCCCCTAGTGTCGCTTCTCTGACACAACGTGGAGAGAGCGACAGAAGGGGAACGGAGGTTACTGTGATTTTCTACAGTACATTGTTAGTTATTGTCATTTTCTACAGCTCTTAAAATGTTATTGTCATTTTCTACATGACATCGTTAGTTATTGTGATTTTCTACACAACATAGTTAGTTACTGTGATTTTCTACAGCTCTTAACTGGTTATTGTGATTTTCTACACAACATTGTTAGTTACTGTGATTTTCTACAGTACATTGTTAGTTATTGTCATTTTCTACAGCTCTTAAAATGTTATTGTCATTTTCTACATGACATCGTTAGTTATTGTGATTTTCTACACAACATTGTTAGTTACTGTGATTTTTCTACAGCACTTAACAGGTTATTGTGATTTTCTACACAACATTGTTAGTTACTGTGATTTTCTACAGCACTTAACTGTTTATTGTGATTTTCTGCACTACATTATTAGTTACTGTGATTTTCTACAGCACTTAACGTTTGGTTACGTATGTAACCTCCGTTCCCCGAGGGAGGGAACGACACGTCGTGTCTTTCCTCCGCCATGTCGCTGAACCGAGCCACTGTTGTGGCCGGACCATTTCCGGCTCCTCAGAAAAATCCTGAATGAACTCCCGTATTTGCGCCACTTAAATACCCGTATGTCCGGGGGCGGGACATGCAAATACTGGCTGCCAACTCTCATTGGCCTTTTTTCATAGATCAGAGGTGGATATCGGCGCTCAAGAGAGACCCCTAGTGTCGCTTCTCCGACACAACGTGTCGTTCCCTCCCTCGGGGAACGGAGGTTACATACGTAACCAAACGTTAAGTGCTGTAGAAAATCACAGTAACTAACAATGTTGTGTATAAACTAACAATAAACAGTTAAGTGCTGTAGAAAATCACAATAACCAGTTAAGTGCTGTAGAAAATCACAATAACCAGTTAAGAGCTGTAGAAACTCACAGTAACTAATAATGTTGTGTAGAAAATCACAATAACCTGTTAAGTGCTGTAGAAAAATCACAGTAACTAACAATGTTGTGTAGAAAATGACAATAACTAACGATGTCATGTAGAAAATGACAATAACCTTTTAAGAGCTGTAGAAAATTACAATAACTAACAATGTTGTGTAGAAAATCACAATAACCTGTTAAGAGCTGTAGAAAATCACATTAACTAACAATGTTGTGTAGAAAATCACAATAACCAGTTAAGAGCTGTAGAAAATCACAATAACTAACAATGTTGTGTAGAAAATCACAATAACCAGTTAAGAGCTGTAGAAAATCACAATAACTAACAATGTTGTGTAGAAAATCACAATAACCAGTTAAGAGCTGTAGAAAATCACAGTAACTAACAATGTTGTGTAGAAAATGACAATAACTAACGATGTCATGTAGAAAATGACAATAACCTTTTAAGAGCTGTAGAAAATTACAATAACTAACAATGTTGTGTAGAAAATCACAATAACCTGTTAAGAGCTGTAGAAAATCACATTAACTAACAATGTTGTGTAGAAAATCACAATAACCAGTTAAGAGCTGTAGAAAATCACAATAACTAACAATGTTGTGTAGAAAATCACAATAACCAGTTAAGAGCTGTAGAAAATCACAATAACTAACAATGTTGTGTAGAAAATCACAATAACCAGTTAAGAGCTGTAGAAAATCACAGTAACTAACAATGTTGTGTAGAAAATCACAATAACCAGTTAAGAGCTGTAGAAAATCACAGTAACTAACAATGTTGTGTAGAAAATCACAATAACCAGTTAAGAGCTGTAGAAAATCACAGTAACTAACAATGTTGTGTAGAAAATCACAATAACCAGTTAAGAGCTGTAGAAAATCGTCTCGGGTTACATGTGTAACCCTTGTTCCCTGAAAAAAGCGGAACGAGATGCTGCGCTTAGCGCTTAGCAAAAGCGCAGCATCAAAGTGAAGCTTTTTGTAAAGGGAACACAATAACTAACAATACTGTAGAAAATCACAGTAACTAACAATGTTGTGTAGAAAATCACAATAACTAACAATGTACTGTAGAAAATCACAGTAACTAACAATGTCATGTAGAACATTATAATAACTAACAATGTTGTGTAGAAAATCACAATAACCAGTTAAGTGCTGTAGAAAAACAAAATAACATGTTAAAAGCTGTAGAAAATCACAGTAACTAACTATGTACTTTAGAAAATAACACAAGTTTAGTGCTATAGAAAATCACAGTAGCCAACAATGTACTGTTGAAAATCAAAATAACCAGTTAAGTGCTGGAAAAATCACAGTAACTAACAATGTACTGTAGAGAAGAAAATTACTGTAATTTTAAAGTGACCTTATTGTAATTAAATTAGATATTTACTGTAAAGGGAATTCAGGATAATAGTGTATTCTTTAATATTACGGTAATTTACCAGATGCCAGCCAAGCCCGAAACACCTCCTTCTTCAGCTTGACAGCCTTTCTTACCACCGGTGTCCACCAGCAAGCTCTCAGGTTGCCACCCCCACAGGCACCGATGACCTTGGCACCGATGCTAGCTGCTCCTATGGGGTGTCTAATTCTTAAAATTCTTAGCCTATCTCATAATTGATTTAGCTTTTTTTATTATTATTAATTTGACATGATCCATGGTCATGTGCCAATCACGACTTAAACTTTTAGCAGTACAGTCCTCAAAACCTGAAAAAAAAATAAATAAATCACCAGAAGGTCACAGAGTCTAGTAATAAGTGAAGAAACTTTGCTTCGCATGTTGACTCTTGTGGTTTAATGGTTTTTAAATATATGTTTAGTTTCAGTGGCAATCCAAAATTATTGATACAAATCTATAGTGCAAATTAATTTGCATTTAAAACTATTTCTTTCTATTTGGATTGAATCAATTTGGAAATTTTTCATGCTGTATTTACTTTTTATTATTTTATGATTAATGTAACCACTATATGGAGCAATGAGAAAAGCTTTATGCTGCATTATCAAGCCTGGGTACAAAAACAGTCACAATGAAAAGCCTGCTCAATCCCACCGGTAAACAGTCCTTGAACACCTCATTGTGACAGGATTGCGCCTTTGGAATAAGACTTATCTAATCCCGACCTGTGAGGGGCAGCGATGTGCAACAAGGCATCTTGTCTTCCAGAAATTCAGGAAAAAAAAATGTAGAAGACGAGGACTAGCAATTATCTGTCATGTTTAGGTGCCAAATTTCTTTACTGCATCAACATTTAACTTTAGTGTTGGGATTTGAAAGCTGAAGCTCATTATCCTTCATTCCGTTTTATTGAAAGGATTCTCTTTTTCAGTGTGCATAGAGTTAATGTGTGTGGTTGAGCGGTGCTTAGTTCACTGGTGGACAGTTGTTAACTCGGTCTTTTTGGGCGGCTTTCCATAAATGTTATGATTCTGACTGAAACTAACGATGCTATAGATTGAATGGATTCAGAGATCTGTAAAGCAGTAATTTTATGGGAGTGGAACAGCTGAGATCCCGAGAGAGGTAGTGCTGGAGTAAGAGTATTTTTCACAATGTCATATAGAGTATTCATTTCATATAGTGCACATGCCAGCTCTATCACAGCACTTTATCTGCACCTTCTTACTATGGCAACTCCCCCACAATCCCAGAGTTTGAGTGGACTTTGTTTCAGGGGAATTCAATTGTTTGCCACCATTTTTGCATTTGGTTGTTTGTGTTCAAAGTGTTTTAAATATTGTGTTTTATGTAAGAATAGAGATAATACAAACAGTGCCTTTTCAAATACAGAATATCTGTAAAATGGCTTAGCAGAAGAAATGGCTTCACATTTTTTATGTTGATTTGTTATCGCCACTGTTTTTAAATATGCAATCCTCAAGTTTTTGGATATTAATATCCATTGTTGTAGGGTTTGCTAATATTTTAAATGTGTAGAGATTGCAGCTGCTTGTCAGTTATGCACAATTTATAAGATATGGAAGATGCTATGGAAAACAAACTTCATAGTGTACAGTATGTGTGTGGTTGCCATGGGATGCTCACCCATTAAGCACAAGAAACATTTTTATGCTTTTTACTGTTCAACAATTAAGAATAAATAGTTGAAATAGTTTGCTGTCTCTCTGCAGTTATAGCAGAAGCTTAATAATTTCAAGAATTGTAAAATGCAGTAAAATGTTATTTTAACAGCAGAATACTGGTAATCTGTAAATGTATTTAACAGTTACATTACTGATACTGTAAACCAAAAATACGCTATTTTGAAATTACTGTGTGTTATTTTACAGGTAAAAAACTATTACTGTGAACAAAATAGCAGTACTTCGAAATTACTGTGGTTTATTTTACAATTACATGGTTGCTACTGTAAATAAAAACACACCAAAAATATGGTTATTTATTTTACAATAAGTTACTGGTCAATTGTTGACAGTGAATTACTGTGAATTTCACAGTAAGTTTCTTACAGTGCAGTGATGCAGCCAGTCAGGATGCTCTCTACAGTACTGGTGTAGAACCGTGTGAGGATGTGGTGGTTCATTCCAAACTTCCTCAGCCGTCTCAGGAAGAAGAGGTGGTGGTGAGCTTTCTTCACAACGGTCTCAGTGTGGACGGACCATGTAAGTTCCTCATTTATGTGGACACAGAGGAACTTGAAGCTGCTGACTCTCTCCACCAGTGCTCCATTGATGGTGGTGGGGCTGTTTTCTCTGTCTTTCCTCCTGAAGTCCACTAAAAGCTCCTTGGTTTTACTGACGTTGAGGGAGAGGTTGTGCCAACAGTGTGTCAGAGTGTGCACCTCCTCTCTGTAGGCTGTTTCATCATTGTCAGTGATCAGACCTACCACCGTCGTATCATCAGCAAACTTAATGATGGCATTGGAGCTATGTATTGCCACACAGTCATGTGTGTACAGTGATTACAGGAGTGGGCTGAGAACACAGCCCTGTGGAGCTCCGGTGTTGAGGGTCAGTGATGAGGAGATGTTGCTGCCCATTCTAACCACCTGACGTCTGCCTGACAGGAAGTCCAGGATCCAGCTGCACAGCGAGTTGTTTAAGCCCAGAGCCCGGAATTCACATCAAGCTTGGAGGGCACTATGGTGTTGAATGCTGAGCTGTAGTCTACAAACAGCATTCTCACATATGTGTTCCTTTTTTCCAGGTGGGAGAGAGCAGTGTGCAGTGTAGATGCAATGGCATCATCAGTGGAGTGGTTGTTTTTGTAAATTGTAAATTGAGGCATTTGAAAATGAAGCTGCCATCTTTCTAACTGTGATTGCACATATATATGATGATATCATTGTTCATGTAAATGATATTGTGGCAGGGTGGAGGGAGTGGCCGGGTCGTGATTATACACAACTGGTCCCTTATCAGGCTAATTAAGCCTCAGAGAGGGATAAAGGCCGATGGCAGACGGTGGTGCGACGAGAGAGAGATACATATCCGTCATGTGTGTGTTTGTCTTTTGGTTTAAGTTATTCATTAAAATATTATTTATATTGCTAAGCCGGTTCTCGCCTCCTCCTTCCCATTGAACTCCTTTACACTTTACACTGAAGCCCGGGAAGGAGGAGGGATGCTCGTCGCGGAGTCCTCGACACTGCCGTCCACTCAGGGGAGCGCCGCTGCCATCCACTAGGGAGGGAGTAGACCGACCGCCCGGATGCGGTAAACGGCCGCCGTCCGCGAGGCGAGTGGGGACTGGACTCCCCGACTGCCTGGAGCGATGGAGCCACTGCCAGGGGTGGAGGAGAGCCCTGCCATCCCCTAGAAACACGGAGGGGTCGGAGGAAGACCGCCATCCACGAGGGGAGGAGGGAAGTGTTCCCCGACCGCCTGGAGCGGTAGGGCCGCTGCCAGGGGCGGAGGAGTGTCCCCACGAGTCGCCGAGAACGCGGAGGGGCGTTCTGACCACCGGGGGTCGCGAGTCTGACTCCGGTCCGCCCGGGGAGAAGCGGCTGTTGTCCGCCTGAGAGGGTGGAGAAGTGATCGAGGACCATGCGACGGTGTATCGGAGAACTGGCGAGTAGGATTTTTTTTTTTTCATCTCTCTCTCCTCTCTCTCTCTCTGCCGCTCTGCGTTGGCCTTTTCCCTCTCGTTTAAATTGTAGTGTTTTTTTGGGGGGGTACTACACTGTTACAGGAAGTACCCCCCCCATTTTAATTATTTCTGTTAATTAAGCCTCCGAGAGAGATAAAGGCCGATGGCAAACGGTGGTGCGACGAGAGAGAGATAGTTTACGGACATGTCCGTCATGTGTGTGTTTGTCTTTTGGTTTAATTTATTCATTAAAATATTATTTATATTGCCAAGCCGGTTCTCGCCTCCTGCTTCCCATTGAACTCCTTTTGTAACGATGAGCAGGTGAGGGCAGACAAGGAGTGGGATCTAAGTGCGGGTTCTTTATTGACAAAGTGAATACAAACAAGCAGGAACAAAAGAAAACATCCACGGGGGGAAAAAACTGAAACTAAAACACATTTGGCAGGACAGGCAACGGAGCAAACATCGGAACATCCAAGGCAGTGAAACATACATCAACATTCAACAATCGACAGAGGAATGGAGAAACAAACAGGGTTTAAATACACAGACACAGGATGATCACAAACGACAATCAGGTGCGAACAATGACAGTGAATGAGAGAGTGATGAGGGCCGGGAATCATGGGAATTGTAGTTTTTTAACAAAGACTAGTGAAACACAGGGCAGAACACAAGGAAATCGTGACACCTTTACAGATATACATACTTTTTTAGACATATACTCTTTAAAGATTATAAACGCATCCCAGAGTGGCAGAAATCTAGCGTTATAAGCATGGCTGAGCAGATTTCTTCGGCTACAGTGGACACATAACGTTATGTGCTGTCAGGTGAGCTCACTGCGCTTAAAGAAGTTTTCACATGAGCCAGATTGGAAAGGGTGAACAGGTGAATTAACACTTAAATTTCAGCCTGTTCTTCACATAGTGCACGAGTGATATGGACAACTTTTATGGTTCTTTATAAATGTAATTTGAAGAGTGCAAAAAAGTGAAAACTGAAAGAACACATTTCATTGTTTTTTTAAATAACATTTTTCTGTGAAGTTACAAAAATTCCAGTTAAACTTTTAAAAGCATTTTAAAAATTTGACTTTTTTTCCCCCAATCAGATTATGGGTATTTTACTTGTTTCAAAGGGGGGCATGACAAAAACAAAAATGGAGAACCACTGGTCTACAGTACTTTATTTTTCAGGGATTTTCAACCAAAATTGTATTTATATTAATTTCTCCCAGTTAACTTTTGAGATTGAAACGTTTTTCTCCATTAGTTCATTTAATGTGGTTTATTTGACATTAAAAAACACTTAGGGTACGGCAAAACTTACAAATCTTCAGACTTCTAAAGTCTTTTACATTTTTTTTTGCCTAAAAACATCTGGTTGAAGCTAAATCTTGTTGTAAGGCTCGCCCACTTACACAAACATTACTAAGTCAATACAATATACGTTCAAATCGTCTAATTTCTGGTTAAATATATCCAATTAATTCTGATCTCTTGTTCCTCTATTATGTTATTTATTTGATCCGTTGCCCTTGTGGCCTGTACAGTGGGAAAAACTTCACAAAACTTAAAACAACAGATAAGAGCTCAATCAGATGAAAAAATTCAAATGATCCTGTCAGATCATTTTATTAAATCCTCGTTATGTTTTTCTGGTATTAAGAGTGCTAAAATGGGAGGATCACGTGACGCTTTCATGAGCTTAGATGCACATTAGCCAAGCTCTGTGTATGTAGCCCTTCTTTTACTGCTTTTTGACTTTCTTTTTGTCACCTGGTGTAGTTTTTAATTTGCCGTTGGTTTAAAAATGTCACACAGCCAGAAACCTGATTATCTTTCACCATCATCTTCTCCAATAAAGAAGAAAACAAAATCGGCAGCCGCAGCAGGCTGAGCGGACATGGAGGACAACATGGTGATCACTATCAAGCAATTTGAGGACATTTTGAAAACTGAATTAGCGGCAATGTGCACCGAATTCGCCACTCACATGACCACAATCCAGAATATGTGCTCTAAAGTTGACCTTTTACCCAGGGAACAGAGAGAGCAGAAAAGAGTCAACGAACACATTAGGCATCTGAATGCCTTTGAGGAACAAGTGACAGATCTACCAGACTGCAGTAGACGCAGTAATCTCCGGCTGCTAGGGTTACCTGAAGGGGCTGTGCAAAATAATTGGCTTTCTGAAACGGTCAATACCGATCTGGATTCCATCACTAGCGGGCAAAGAGATCGAAGTCGAACATGCGCATCATGTTTACACCAGAGCTTCAAACGATCACTCCAAACCACGAGTGTTTCTTTTCAAACTGCTACGCTACAACGACAGGAATCTGATTCTAAATGAAGCGAGACGTCACGGTTCTGTAAAAACAAACAACGCTGCAATAATGAGAGCACAATCTCTCCCTCGACGGCAAAGAAGCGGAGCTCCTTCACTATAATTAGGAAAGAATTGAATGAGGCAGGTCTGCAGAACTTTCTTCTGTATCCAGCTACGCTGAAGATTGTCATGAAACACGGCGAGACTAAACTACCGTACTCTCCAGAGGAAGCTCGTTAATTCCTAAGCTCGATCCCCTGACTTCATTCTTCAAGAATGGAGATGGCAGAACAGATTGTTATTACTGAGTGACTCCTGGCTTGATTATCTAGAACTACATGTGATGGTCGTCTACTGGCAGTTTGTTCATGTAAGCTAGGAGACAAGGTATCTCTAATTTACAGTTTACACGTATATGATGTAATTATTTATGTTTGCTTCCTTGTTATAGAGAATATAATTTTTTTTTCTTTACCCTACTTCATTACTGATGTGAATTCAAAAAGTTATTCTGTTCTCATATAATAGGGCTAATGGCGGTGTACTAATGTTGTACAGGCTGTCATGTTGCTGTCACTGACAGGGGAGGGTGGCAGCCTGGGGTTTCTTCTTACCCGGTCTGCAGTACTTCTATGGGGTGGGTTTGCTTTAGTTTACAGGGTTGTTCAGTGGGTGAGGGATGGGTTAATGGAAGACTTAGGTAAGTTATTTGCAGTGGTTTTACTTTTGACTCATTTGTTCAAATCATTTATTTGTTTGATAATTATGACTGAATTGAATATACTAACTTGTAATGTAAATGGTTTAAATGGCCCCATAAATGTACAAGTTTTTAGAATTATTGTGATGAAGAAAGGTTGACATTGTTTTAATCCAGGAATCTCGTTTGAGAAAAGATGATGTTCATAGATGCAATAATACATTTTACGAAGTGCTCTCTTTCACCGCTACTTACAATAAACTAAAGGTGTATTAATAATTGTTAGGAGAAATTTAAATATCTCCATACTAGACAAAAATGGTGATAATGCTGGCAGAATAACTAATAAAAAACTATGGTTGAGAATAGGAAGAACGCTTTTCTCTGTTTACACACCATGTAGTCCAGATCCAACTTTTTTCTCTGAATTATCTCTTAATCTCACTGATCTAACGGACTTCGAGATAGTAATGGGAACAGATATGAATGCTGTAATGTCTCATGGCCTTGATAGGTCTGGTGGCAATTTTTCTTATTTCTACTGTTTCTACTGAGCAACTCAAACAATGCTTTTTCATTAGTAGATACATAGCGGTTATTTAAGGAGTTTTTCGATTTCATATGCTTCTTTTCACCAGAAAATGAATTGTAAGAAAACCTCTGACCTGGAATCTAAACTGCGGTCACTAGAACAGGCAAACCAACATTCTTTTTCTGATAGTATCTTCTTCTTGTTGTTTTACGGCAGATCGCAGACATATAAGTGCATTACCGCCACCTATAACCCAAATGGACCATTGACACTATACTTACAATCTTCTAATTTACCTTACTCCACCAATCTACATACAATCACCCTTAATTCTTAAACCCGCATAGAGGCTGAGGCTCCTCCATTCCCACACTCAGCCCCCATGGAGGAGTAAAATAAATGTAAAATAAAAAACATTTGTGCAAACCTCTACTTCCCAAATACTGTAACAATAATGGAGTTATGTATGTTAATAAATTTTTAATAGTAAACTGCTCACCCTTATTTACTAGTTCATCCTTCCACTCATTCCTTTCAACAGTATATTTCCTACAGTGCATTAAAACATGTTCAACTGTTTCATTAACACCACATATCTCACATAGACCCGCTGGATGTTTGCCTACTAAGTGCATTGTGCTGTTCAACCTTGTGTGCCCCTATCTTAATCTTGAAATTATGTTCTCCTCAAATCTGCTCCCACCTTAAGCTCGTCCCTTACCCACTATTGACTTTATACCATACAAATGTCTACCTTTTGTGTCAGTGTCCCAATACTGCTGCCATAATTTCATAATATACTTTAATTTCTGACCTACTAAAATAAATCTGGATATCAGCCATCTCTCTCTCTATGGTCTTTTTTGCTAAAACATCAGCCTCTTCATTACCTCTCACCCCAATATGAGCTGGTACCCACAAAAACTGTACCTTTATACTATTTTGGTGAAGAGAATATAATTCTTGAGAAATCTCTATTATCATATCTTGTCTAGTTTCTGACTTCTGCTCATTCAGACTTATTAGAGCTGAACTAGAATCTGAGCATATAGATATTTAGATATTTTAACCTCACTAATCCACCTTATTGCCATAATTATTGCAAACATCTCTCCAGTATACACTGATAGGTAATCTGATATCCTTTTATTTTTATACACTTTTAACATTGGTATTATGAATGCAACACCCACATGACCTGTTTTGGGGTCTTTCATCATATGGACCTTCCTCTTGCCTTCTTTCTAATAATTTAAAATCAACTTCTGGTTGGGGCAAAACCCACAGTGGCACTGGAGATAAAGGAATTTTTGGAGCATATCTGAATTCTTCCAGTATCATACCTTTTACTAATTTCCCCACACTCCATCCAAAACTATTACACGCTTTCTTCTCATATCCCCAACTAGCCATCACTACCTTTTTTGTAGGGTGATTCCCACTCTGACCTCTTCGATTTACCCAATAAGAAGCCATTAATTGTTGTCTTCTTATATGCAGAGGCATTTCACCCATCTCTACTTGAAGAGCTGAGACTGGAGAAGACAAATATGCTCCACAACAAATTCTTAGGGCTTGAGACTGAATTCTATCCAATTTAATTAAATTAGATTTATTTGCAGAACCATACACGATGCAACAATAATCCAATATAGATCTTATCATAGATGTATATATAGATTTTAAAGCCAACCTATCTGCACCCCATTCCTGTCCTGAAATACACCTCATTACATTCACTACTTGCTTACATCTTCCCACCATCTTTGCTAAACGTTCTCTCCAGGTTAATCTACTATCAAACCATACTCCTAGAAATCTTATTATATTAACACATTCCAGTTCTTGTTTATATCATTTTAATTTAACATCCACCTTCCTCTTAATATTTGTAAAAATTATTATTTTTGTCTTTTCCACTGAACACTTGAATCCATTATCCCCTGACCACTTTTCAACTTCATTTAACGCACATTGCATTTTCTTTATATTATATTCTATATTCTTTCCTTTAAACCAGAGTGCCCCATCATCAGCAAACAATGATTTCCCCATACATGTATGTATTCTAGAGAAAACATCATCAATCATGATGATAAATAAAAGTGGACTTATTACACTGCCCTGGGGTGTTCCATTATCAATCACACCACTATAGGATATAAACCAGCCAAACTTCACCCTAATTCTCCTCCCGATTAAAAACTCTTTAACCCAATTATACATTCTTCCTTTTATATTCATCTTTCCCAGCTTTATTAATAATCCCTCCTTCCACAGCATATCATACGCCTTTTCTATATCAAAGAAAACAGCAATGACACTTCCTTATTTATAAATGCCTTCCTTATATCAGCTTCTAAAGATACAATTGATCCAAAGTCCCTCTTCCACACCTAAATCCACTTTTCCAAATGATAAGTCAATCTATCAGTTATCATTCTCTCCATTTAGTCCATGGGCCAAGCCAGAATTTGGTACCACCTAAGGTGGCAAAATCTCTTTGGTACCAGTTTGTTTGTAGAGTCCATATAGGTACTTTGAAACACGATAACCTTTTCAAATGAGTAGCTTTACTAATATTTTGGGACAATCATTATTATTGCCATTATCGTCCTACAGTATCTGCCCCGCAGGTTTGTATGAAATCTATTATAAGAGGTAGCCATACATGCTATATGTTTATTTTTTCAGGACAGTCAGGGCTATCCAGATCTGCAATAATTTGACATGATATATGCGGTATACGTTTTATATTAGCCTTCATAGTAAAGAAAAAAAATTTTTGCATCTACTAAATTGTTATATTTGTAAATCTATCTCAAAAGATATTGATGTTAAGGGGGGTATCTTTTCAGATATGGATAGACAAGACTGTCTGTAATCTGGTGATATCAGAACCATGATGGTGGGACAATCCATGACCTAGCAATTTGAAAAAATATGTATGTACTGTATATGAAATAATATTATGCAACAACAACGACTAGTGCTAGTTTCAAAAGTTTCAGATTACTCCTCCATACCTCGTTGTACAGATAAGCCACTATTTTCATCTGAAAAGGTGAGTCCTGCTGTTTATTTTGATATGTGTTACCCTTGGAGGCTACAGGCACTTCTTTGTGTGAAAATGACTGAAGAAATGACCGATGATTGCAACTTTGTTTTATTTTAATTAGATTTTTCAAATCAAGATTACTCAGACCATCTTTGTTCTACAATACAATCTACTAGCATCACTGTGAAGCAGAAGGTCCACTTTTTCATTTGATACCTATTTTATACAATAACAACTTTGTGAGTAATTAAAAAAAGATTGATGAGTGTGTGGAGATGCAGAGACGGGAAGTAGTTTAAGACGGCTGAAATTTCATGTGAGTTCAAAACCAGATTACTTCACAATACTTTGTTGCACAGACTAGCACATAGCATAATTGGAAACGGCTAGTCCTGATGCTATTTTTAGCACCACAAATTTAAATGTTCATTGTTCTTGATATACCGGTATTTCTGTTATTTTCAGAGCAAGGTACATCACAAAATAGAGAAGTATGGCAGAACAAAGTGCAAGTGGTACACAGCCAGAGTGTTTAATACACTGTTCGGATGATGACTCTAACCTTGTGGCACCTACTAATATAGATTCATGGAACACACTACTAAGAGCAGCTAAAATAAGAGGCTACAGCCCCATACTTGATCTTGCTAAAGACCTACCTGAAGATAGCATACCATCAGTATTGTATCACAGGAAATGTCGTAGCATCTTCACTATGAAGAAACTGCTTGACAGCATCCTTGCAAAAGAAAGTTCTGCAGAAATATCTTCACAGGCATCAAGAGTGTATGAGGCCAAATGTATATTTTGTGACAAATGTAGCAAGTATTTGAAATGTCAAAGGACAAAAGAGAGCTTGACAAAATGCACAGAGTTGAGAGCTGATGATACAATCAGGAGAGCGGCTGTCAGGAAAGGTGACAACAGAATGCTAGCCATAGTCAGTCGTGAACTAGTAGCAGCTGAAGGTCATTATCACAGATCCTGCTACAGGGTGTACACAAAGGATCCAAATACAGACATAGACAAAGGTGAAATTAACTTGGGCCAAGCAGAATGTCATTATGAGGCAGCAGAGAGAATGGCTCTACAAAGTTTTTGCATACATTAGGGAAGGACTGATTGAACATCCCACAGTGGTACCATTTACAGACCTGACCTCTAAACTGGTGACAGAAATGGCTGAATGTGGTGTAACACAAGTGGCACCTTCTACAAAGAAACACCTACGTCGCAAGGTTGAATCTGAATTTGGTGAATCTTTACACATCATACCAAATGACAAAGGAAAGCTGTTGGTATACCCTGACAATTTGACAATGGATGAACTTGTAAAGGTTTGCCAGAAACTAAAAGATGAACTGAAGGAGCACAAATCAAGCATTAGCGAAGACATCATATCGCAAGTGGCACTGAAGATCAGAGGTGATATTCGAACCAAGATATTACTCAAGCATGGCCACCACATGCGTCAGATCTTGAGATGATGAATAGCACTCCTACATCTCTAGTGGAGTTTCTCCAGACACTCCTAACAGGTTCATCCAAAGTAGGTAATAACCCATCCCAGAGGGTGAAAAGGCTCACAGCTTCATTCAGCCAAGACCTAGTTTATGCTGTTACTTGCGGCAAAGTCAAGCCTACAAAACATATTGTGTTGCCCTTTGCTGTCAAGTCACTCACCGGAAATGTGGAACTGATAAATATACTGAATAGACTCGGCCATGGTGTTTCATATTCTCAGGTAGAAGAAATTGACACAGCCCTTTGCCTTCAGAAGCAAGCAGCAAGTGGAGGTGCCATCCCACTACCACAAAACATCAAGCCTGGTCTCTTCACAACATTAGCATGGGACAATATAGACAGACTAGAGGAGACAATCAGTGGTGAAGGGACATCACATAGAGTGAATGGAATTGCTGTGCAAACAAAGCCTATTGCTGATCATCCTGCTGATACCAGAGCTTTGCCTTGCATCCCCAAAACCAAGAAGAGAAGCATTGAAGCAGTAGAGATGGTACTTCCCATTTACAATGCAGGAGAACGTGCCAATCCTCCTGTTATACAGACAGTTGACACTAATCATGCCTCCTTTCTACAGGATGCAGCAGACAGAAACCACGTGTGGCTAATGGCTCGTCTTTCCAACAAAGATGTTTGCAGCTGGACTGGGTTCAACATCCTCACCCACAATGATACAAGTGTACAAGAAGATAGTATAGGCTATTTGCCCACAATCAATGCTCCTGCTACACAGTTATCAACAGTACATGAGGCACTTAACCAGTCGATAAGCATCATGAAGTCTCTGCAGCTCAACAACATTGTTGTTGTTTTTGACCAGGCATTATATACCAAAGCTGCAGAAATTACATGGAAACACCAGGAGGTATTCAAGAACATCATCCTTAGAATGGGAGTCTTCCATACCACCTGTACTTTCATGGCAACAATTGGAAAACGGTTTGCAGATGCTGGTCTAAGAGACCTTTGTGTAGAGGCAGGAGTGACAGCTGATGGCTCAATTTCAGGGGTCATTGATGGTCACAGGTATAATCGAGGAGTAAGGCTTCACAAGCTGCTCTACGAGGCTTTCCTGAGACTAGCATGGAAAGATTTTCATCCATGGTTAGAACAGAATCATCAGGAAGATCTTATTCATTTGGAAGCAACTCTGCAAGCAGTTGATAACCTGTGTGAAGAAATATCTCAGACAAGATTTGAGGGAACCCTCGAGCAAGATTCATGTCAACGCATTCTGACACGATTCAATGAGTTCCTCAGCTACCTTAGAGATAACAATGGTCCCCTGTCTGCCTTCTGGATGTCTTATGTAGACATGGTTGAGATTTTGCTTAGTCTTATTCGAGTATCAAGAGAGGGAAAGTGGATGATGCATCTTGCAGCAATTAGAGCAACCATTCCATGGTGTTTTGCTTATGATAAGCTAAACTATGCCAGATATTTGACATACTACTATGCTCAAATGTCTCGCCTGGAGGTGGATCATCCTGGTGTTCATGCGCACTTTATAGAGGGTGGTTTTTCTGTCCAGCTGGGCAGGAACAATCCCTTTGGAAAGATTCCGGTAGACCAGACAATTGAGGAGACTGTAAACAAGGACACCCAGACTGCCGGTGGAACCAAGGGTTTTAGCCTAAAAACTGGAGCAGTCACCAGATACTATCTCGCTTCAGAAAACAGAAGTCAGTATCTGAGGCAACTCAGGAACATGACAGGGAATGAGTCGACAGAGTGTTTCAGTCATCAAGATTTACAGAAGCCCAGGATAGAGAAGGGTATGGCAGATGTAAATGCCTTTGTAGAACTTATGGAGAGAAGCTGGGTAAACCCTCTAGGTCCAGATCAGTCTGATATCATTAGTCTTTCCACAGGAATGGCTGTGTCACCCGACATAGCCAGTGATCTGCTGCAAGCTCACCAGACTGGAGAGCAGGCATATCAGACGTTCAGAAGTGAACGTTTAGAGAAAGAGTCACCTGCAACCAGGTTCCATGACAAATTGAGAAAACAGAATCTGAAGACATTCTCAAGCATCAAGACAAGTGCTAGAGTAAAACAAGCACAGAAGAAAGAGGTGGTCTTGAAAGCTGACAGAAATCTCTTTGGGCATATGATCATTGCTTCATAAAGTAGAGAACTTCACATTAAAGATGTCCTGGCTCATCCACTTGGTCCATTGCCTTGGGCACTTTCAAATCCAGATGGCTCATTGCGGAAAACTAATAAGGCTGCTCTTGCAAGAGAGTTAGAGAAATCAGCATCATCGGTTGAAGATATTGGAGAACACTCTGCATGCATCATTGATGGAATGAGCCTTGTTCAGAAACTAAAAGGTGATGGCAAGACTTTTGGAGAGATTGCCGATTCTGTATTGAACCTAATGTTGCACGAAGGAAGAAACAGTAAGCGGATAGATGTGGTGTTTGATGTGTACTGGAAAACATCAATCAAGAATGCTGAGAGATACAATCGTGGTTCAGCAAGTAGCACTCAATGGAAGAACATTGCCCCGGGACACAATGTAATACAGACAGTAAAACAGCCTTGATAACATTCATTGTGGACCAGTGGAAGCTAGCAGAGAACCGGGTAAAGCTTCAGGACAAGCAGCTATTTGCAACCTGTGGAGAGAAATGCTATTGTCTGACCAAAAAAGACTGGAATGTTGTTGAAGAGCTGAAATCTTCCCATGAGGAGGCCGATACCCGTATGCTCCTACATGCAAATCATGCTAGCCAGAATGGCTATCAAACCACAGTTATTGTGAGTGAGGATACGGATGTCATGATCCTTTGTCTTGGATGCTGTAAGAAGATAAACTACCCCTTTATCTGAAATCTGGCACTCAGAATCGAACAAGGTACATCAACATCAGCAACCTTGCTCAGCTCCTTGGAGATGATCTATGTGATGCTCTTATAGGGGTACATGCCTTTACGGGTTGTGATAGCATAAGTGCTTTTGCAGGACGAGGAAAACTTACCGCTCTCAAACTTGTGAAAGGAAACAGGACATTCCAAGATTCCTTCAAATCCCTGGGAACCTCCTGGGATGTATCAGAGGAATTATACAGCAACATGGAATCATTTGTCTGCAGGATGTATGCACCATCTTCTAGTGTATGTGATGTTAACGATCTACGTTACCTGCTATTCTGTACCAAAAGAGGTGAAGGAGTCCAGCCTACTTCCCCCTTGCAGGGACTGCTTAAAGCTGCATATACAGCATGCCAATTACCAGACAGCTGTCTGGAGGCACTGTCTGGAAGGACAGCCAGACATACCCGAACCAAAAGGACATGGATGGACAACTGATGACAAAGGTATGCTTATAATAAATACAATAATTAAATTTTCTAATAACTAATAATACAATAGTATAAATATCTATAGGTAATTTCTTGACATTTGGACACCTCACCGAAATGGATGAGAAATATCTACCACTTATTTGTACAGGTATGCTGATGCTAGACTGGATGCGGGGACCCCCAGCACCAATGGCTGTTCTGGAGCTTATGGCCTGCAAGTGTTCACGGACCTGCAAGCTTCCCGACTGTTCCTGTCTTGCCAATAAATTAAAGTGCACAGAAATGTGCAAGCTACAAACCTGCAGCAATCAGAGGGAAGAGGAGGAGAATACTGATGTCATGAAACTGGTTGAATATGATGATGATGACGATGATGATGATGATGATGGTGAATAAACAGAAACATTTTGCAATGGCCAAATAAGTTCATGAATAAGGTATAATTATTTAGTTTTTCTTTGTATGACATGTTCTGTTCAAATAAAGTTACAAGATTTTTTCATTCTTCGGCTCAACGGTTAGTGTCATTGCTCATTGAAGGCTAATTTCTGTGACAAAGCTACCACTTACAAAAGGTTATCATGTTGAAATATCATCTAGAGATATGGACTAAAAAAAAAAATCAAACTAGAATTTAATTAGTGAAAATTGTGGCCTGGGCCCATGGACTAATTACCTTGCATAAATGAGAGGTAAGAGCTATTGGATGATAATTTATGGGATTACTTGGGTCTTTCCCTGGCTGTTTAATGGGTATTATTAATGCTTCCTTCCATCTTTGAGGGAGTATACCTTCTTTCCATAGTCTATTATAAAATGCTAAAATCACCTTTATAGAAACTTCACTTAAATACTTAATCATACAATAACTAACTCCATCCAAACCTGGAGTAGATCATTCTTCTAACTGCCCTCATTCACTCATAGAGAATGGGGCATCCAACAGATTATTAACAGTCTCTTTCTCCCCCATTAAATCTGGATATTCTTTCAACACATCATCTCTTATTTTCTTATTCTGATCAGTCAAATTTTCTGAACTATTTACTTTAATAAACACCTTTATAAACATTTCCCCTTTCTCTCCATCCTCCACAGCTGTTTCTCCATTCATGATTAAAACTGGATATCCATTATTCTTTTGAATTCCCTTCATTTTCTTAATGATGCCCCACACCTCCTCTACTGACGTATTTTGACCTATTTCACTACAGTATGACATCCAATACACCTTCTTGGCTTTCCTAATTGTTCTTACAATTGCTTGTGTTTGTTTATCCATCCATCCATCCATCCATCCATCCATCCATCTTCAACCGCTTATCCGAAGTTGGGTCGCGGGGGCAGCTGCTCCAGCAGGGAGCCCCAATCTTCCCTATCCCGAGCCACATTAACCAGTTCTGACTGGGGGACCCTGAGGCGTTCCCAGGCCAGTGTGGAGATGTAATCTCTCCACCTAATCCTGGGTCTTCCCCGAGGCCTCCTCCCAGCTGGAATTGCCTGAAACACCTCCCTAGGGAGGCGGCCAGGGGGCATCCTTACCAGATGCCCAAACCAACTCAACTGACTCCTTTCGACGCAAAGGAGCAGCGGCTCTACTCCAAGCTCCTCACGGATGACTGAGCTCTTCACCCTATCTCTAAGGGAGAAGCCCGCCACCCTTCTGAGGAAGCCCATTTCGGCCACTTGTACTCGTGACCTAGTTCTTTCGGTCATGATCCAGCCTTCGTGACCATAGGTGAGGGTAGGAACAAAAATTGACCGGTAGATCGAGAGCTTTGCCTTTCGGCTCAGCTCTCTTTTTGTGACAACGGTGCGATAGAGCGAGTGCAATACCGCCCCCGCTGCCCCGATACTCCGGCCAACCTCCCGCTCCATTGTCCCCTCACTCATGAACAAGACCCCGAGGTACTTGAACTCCTTCAATTGGGACAATACCTCCTCCCCTACCTGGAGTACGCACTCCATCGGTTTCCTGCTGAGAACCATGGCCTCAGATTTAGAGGTGCTAATCCTCATCCCAGCTGCTTCACACTCGACTGCCAAGCGATCCAGTGAGAGCTGAAGGTCACGGACCGATGATGACATGAAGACAACATCATCTGCAAAAAGCAGCGATGAGATCCCCAGCCCACTGGACCGCACACCTTCCCCACCCCGACTACGCCTCGATATCCTGTCCATGAATATCACAAACAGGATTGGTGACAAAGCGCAGCCATGGCGGAGACCAACCCCCACATGGAATGAACTCGACTTTGTGCCGAGGACCCGGACACAGCTCTCGCTTTGGACGTACAGGGATTGGATCGCCCTAAGAAGGGACCCCCCCCACCCCGTACTCCCGCAGCACCTCCCACAGTCTCTCCCGGGGGACCCAGTCATACGCCTTCTCCAGATCCACAAAACACATGTAGACCGGATGGGCATACTCCCAGGCCCCCTCCAGGATCCTTGCGAGAGTAAAGATCTGGTTCGTCGTTCCACGGCATGGGAATCGGGCCGTGGAATTGACGGTCGGATCTCATCAATTCCCGGGGCTTTTCCACTGCGGAGTTGTTTGACTACCTCGGTGACCTCCCCCAGGGAAATAGAATCTGATCCCCCATCAGCCTCCGGCTCTGCATCTAGCATAGAGGGCGTGTTGGGATTTAGGAGTTCTTCAAAGTGTTCCTTTATATTCTATCAAATTTGGAAAATAATGTGACTTCCTGACTCTCCTAAATGCTTTCCTTTTTCTTCTTATGGCACATGCACACTCTTCATTCCACCTGGGAACTATCTTAATATTTCTACCCCCTTTACTTTTTGGTATAAATTTATTTGCTGCTGTTTGAACTGCTTGTACTATTTATCTACTGATCATCTCTATCGCTCTATCTGTTTCTATTATAATGTTCTTTAATCCCTCCTCACTCAAACTCATAAATTCTTCCCAACAGTGATCACTTCCTATAGTGTCTTGTCGCATTATTTCCCATTCAGTACTCCCTGCAATTGAATAAGATGTCAATGTTAAATCTAAAACAGATTCTTTCCCTGTATCCACATTTACCCTTGTGTAACCTCCATCATTCCACCACCTGACCATTACCATCTGTCACTAAACCTCCCCAAAACGTACTATGTGCATTGAAGTCCCCGCACCAAATCACCCTATCTCCATTTTGCCCTCTACACGTCTCCCTCTTTAACTTTCTCTTTATTCTTTGCATCAACCATTTTAACTGCTTCTGCATATGTAATGTTCTTCTTAGCTCACTCGTTCTAAATCCAAGTTTGACCTTTTCCGGCAAAATAACATAAAATCTAAGTTCTACTGGGAGACTCTCTATTCTTTTCCCTTCTCTATTCATAAACAATCGTCTGGCACCAACTATATGCCCTCCATTTATGTTATTTTTAAGCTCGTCTATAGACACTCCTAATGGCACACCAGATATAACTCCACTTACCCACTCTGACCTACAAGTTTGCTACTCACCACTTCCTGTTTACACATTACTTTAATTTTCATCACTTTCCTTTTTTGTTCTTCATTGTTACATACTACCAACAAATCTCCATTCTTTAACACTCTAGCCAGCTTAATTTCTCCAACTACTTTCCTCAACTCTTTCGTTAATGCAATTGGACTTACCTTTTGTAATCCACCTTCCTCTTTGCATTTCAATATTACCTTCAACTCATAAATTTTTTTTTACTTGTTTATTTCCACTCTCCCTAGAACTTCTTACCTCCCTTTCCTGTTGATTTTTCTTTCTTTTCTTTGATCCTGCATCTTCCTTCGTATTTCTGTTTCCCTCTATCCTACCAACATCCATTTGATCATCCTCCTCATCTGATTCATCAATACTAACTAGTGTCTCTGCTCCATTTCCATTACGATTTTTCCTATATTTTGTGATTATTGACTTCGCTGCGTTCGCCGCCATCAAACACGCCGCCGATCAGGTTAAACCAAACCAACCTACCAAAGCCGCCGAACAGTTCTCCTGGTTTGATCCAGTTTTAAAGCATTGGCTGCACCCATCCAATTGGGCTATACCATTAATCATTATTGTCACATAGGGGGAACTTTTATAACAGCAGGTTTTGTCTTAGTTTTGCTGTTTATTTCTCTTCTGTTATCAAGTGTTGTGTGGACTAGCCTGATATTCTAGGCCCCATTATGTATGTTTAAACATTGTTATTTATTTCACCCCCCACATTGGTTCATTCTAAGGGAGGAGCTAGACCCTATAAAAAGGATACTGATAGAGCTCAGGGCTCTCTCTTTTCCATTTTGAGAAGAGGTGAATGGAAAAGTGTTGTGGACGTGGGCCATTTGTTGGTTTAGCCAGTTTCGCACATTGTTGCAATTTTCTTTTGTGGTTATTGTTTATACTTATGTAAATATTTTTACTGTAAATACTTTGCACCGTAATAAACACTTCTTGGGATCCACCAGCACATAATTTTTACTCTGACCGTCAGGCCGCTTAACAGTTATATTTTGACAAAATGTTATAGTTTCATATGAAATAATCTAAATGTAGAATCTATTAGACCTTTTTTTATATCAACAGTGGAAGATGTAGTTAAAGTTTCAAGATATGTATTTTTTCATAAATGCTATAATTTATTATTACTATTATTCAAGACTAGCTACACTGACCCAACCATGGTAATGAGGAGTCTTTCCTCCTGTGTAATATGAATGTTCTGTTTGAATTATGTTTGAAATTAGGAAACAAACGGGATAATAATGGGCTCATATAAGTAAATATGCTCTTCAATTATTAAAAGGGGGGAGAGAAAACTTCCTGTAGATTTGATGTCAACAACAAAAATAATGTCACTGATGTATGTCCTTGTACTTGAAAACCATGAAGAAAACTATGCAACATAAAAGGAAATGTGACCAGGATGCATTAAATACAGTCCCTGAAGCAAATCCAGTTGGTAACAGACAGGAGCAGTATATGTTAATTACTAATAATCATCGGACATTACTTTAAAGCTCACACAGCTGATGTTATTTTTCATTTAGTAGTTAATTTAGCATGTTATGCTAACATGTAAACTTACATGCTTTAGTTATATAACATGTTATAGTTACATGCTATTTTTTATCATGTTTATAATTCTGTTTATTATAATTCTGTTAGCTTTCTTATTTATTTTCAAAAGTGAGGCTTTTTTTACACATACTTCCATTAAAAAAATGTTTCAAGTTTCAATTATAATAAAGCGTTTGTTCAACCAAAAAAAATTAAAATAATTGTGTAATACAGTATACCGTGATATTTTCTGAGATGGTTATTGTACCGTAAAAATCGTCTAGGTTACGGATGTAACCTCCGTTCCCTGATGGAGGGAACGAGACGTTGTGTCAGAGAAGCAACACTAGGGGTCTCTCTTGAGCGCTGAATATGGCTCTGATCTATGAAAAAAGGCCAATGAGAAGTTGGCAGACTGTATTTGCATACCCCGCCCCCGGACATACGGGTATAAAGACGAGGAAATACATTGAGTTCATTCAGGATTTTTCTGAGGAAAAATCCTCGCGAGGATGTTGTCAGCGAGGATGTTGTCCTACAGGCCTTGGAAGGTAGCACAGGGCAACCGGGACACAGGTGGAGCGCAACAGCCCTATTCACCGGGGGAATCGCCGTGTACCCGTGGGCTGCTCCGCCGTCGAGGGTAGCGAGAGCGGAGCGAGTGGCTTTGTGACGAGTGGAAAGGGGTGCTCTCCACGATAACGTCAGCTCATCATGCACCTCTAGGAAAAACAGGACCGTGGGGAGGATGGAGGGTTCCAGTCCAAGCCCACACTGGCGGCGGCCCAGGAAAGCATGTCGGTCATCTGAGCATAAACCTCAGCCTGGGCATGCTGTCCCAAAGGCGGCAGCCCAGGGGAGTCATCCGCGTCAGATACCACGCTCTCCGATGCAGTGGTGAGCTCATCCACCTCGAGCTCCAGAGGATAGGCAGGCTGGCTGTAAGGCGAGCCACTGTTGCCTCGAGCATGGACGAGAGTCAACGAGCGTGCCGGGGGGCAGGTGGTCCAAAGGGGTGTACCCGGCAGAGCTGCACCCACTGCCATCCCCAGATCGCCTCCAGCACCAGCCGCATCGTCCTCAATCCCGTTGGAAGAAGGAGCAATGCGGGGGGCGGCTGGAGTGGCTTGCTTTCTATTGAAAGCAAGCCACGACCGCAACGTTGCCATGGTCATGCCCTCGCAGTGAGAGCATGAACCATCCACAAACGCAGCCTCGGTGTGATTGCTGCCCAGACACATGAGACAACGCCTGTGGCCATCTGAAGCAGAGAGCACTCTACCGCATCCAGGAACTACACAGGGGCAGAAAGGCATCTTTAAAAAGACGCGTCCTGAAAAGGATGTTCAACGCCGCTCTGTATTGCTCTTTTAGTGAAATATACTCTTTTAGAGAAATCACTCTTTTAAATAACTCTTTAGAGTTTGTTTCTGCGCTGCCGAAGCGCCCAGGGGCAAATTGCACCGCCGTGCAAAGAAGAAGAAATAGCCGCTGTAATGCGCCGTCAATCCAACAGCATGCAGAGCGTCAGAGGAATATAGGAACAGGTGTGACTCGTAGTAAACAGCATGCACAACCATCGGCTCCGAAGAAAATTTCTGAATGAACTCATAGTACTTCCTCGCATTTATACCCGTATGTCCGGGGGTGGGGTATGCAAATACTGTCTGCCAACTTCTCATTGGCCTTTTTTCATAGATCAGAGGCATATTCGGCGCTCAAGAGAGACCCCTAGTGTCGCATCTCCGACACAACGTCGAGAGATTGACAGATGGGGAACTCATTCCATTAAAACCCTAGTCTGAGATTACATAAAGAGACAGAAGCAATTGAGAATAAATAGACTGAAGAACTGTGGTGAATTCTCCAAGAAACTTGAACATCCGATCTGCCAACAACCAAGAGAAACTGTGTCAGGTGTATCTAGGAGAATTAGGGCTGTTTTAAAGGCAAAGGTGGTCACACCAAATATTTATTTAGCTTTTTTTATGTTTTCTGGACTTCGTATGACATTAAGTGATAAATGAAAACTGTTTATGGCATTAAATTTGAAGACATCCTCACTATTCAAAATTTTTCACCAGTGCACTCTACACTTTTGCACAGTACAGTATACTGTATATGTTTTATCTTTGTGCTATTTGTTCAAAAATTTTGTTTGGAATAGCGTACCTGCATACTACTAGCCAAGGGCATAGCAATCATTTCAGAAGTGAGTGGGACAAAATGTTCAGCATAATAACAGAAAAACTTCTCCAAGTAACCATGTTTTTTCTTGTGTATTGTCTTTGATGTAATTGTATTTATAGCATAATTGTATGCACTCGTTTTAGTTCGACGGCCAGATTGGACAAAACGTTACCTTGTGCAGGCAAAACGTTTTATAAAGATATTTTTATATTTAAATAAAGTCCAGAATCAATTTCATCCTGCTTTAATTACCGACATTGTGATTAAACAAAAGGGAGCACACAGAATTTACTAATATAATTTACCACAAGAATTATATATAGCCATAAGGATTACATACAGTATGTGACGAGGCAGGCAAGAAATGAGGATCTACATGCAGCTTTATTAAACTGAAAAATAAACAAGCTAACTCAGAATGAAAGGAAAAAGCAAAACACAGGGAACCTAACAGAGCATAGACAAAAACTGACCAAGGAAACAGGGAAAACAAGGGCTTAAATACACAAGGGAAAACAAGGAACACCTAGGGAAACAATCAGGAAGAATCAACCAAGGAATGAAACTACAAGGACTACAAAACTAACAAGGAAACTAAACAAGAATTCCAACATAAAAGCACAAAAACAAAAGACAACAGGGAATATGACAGAGCCCCCCCCCCCCCCTTTAAGGAGACGCTCCAAAAAAATAAAATAAAAAAAATAAAAGAGCAGATCAGGTGGGCGGCCAGGAGACCAAGGAGACAGAGCAGATCAGACGGATGGCTAGGAAACCAGAGCAGATCAGGCGGACGGTCAGGAGACCAGAACAGATCAGGCGGATGGCCAGGAGACCAAAGGGACCAGAACAGATCAGGCGGGCAGCCAGGAGACCAGAGCAGATCAGGCAGAGTGCTAGGAGACCAAGGGGACCAGAGCAGATCCGGGGGATGGCCAGGAGACCAAGGGGACCAGAGCAGATCAGGCAGAGGGCCAGGAGACCAAGGGGATTACCTCAAGGTGGGGACCGGGTCAGGAGGTCTGGGAGGCGGCAACAGGGTCAAGACTGGGTCAGGAGGCCTGAGAGGCTGTAGGGCATGGACTGGTTCAGCCAACCTGGGAGGTGGCCGCAGGGCCGCGAGAGGGTCAGGAGGCCTGGGAGATGCCCGTAGGACAGGGTAAGACAGCCTGGGAGGCGACCGCAGGGCCGAGGCAGTGTCAGGAGGCTTGGGAGGTGGCCGCAGGACAGGGACTGGGTCAGGAGGCCTGGGATGCAGCCGCAGGACAGGGACTGGGTCAGGATGCCTGGGAGGCGGCCGCAGGACAGGGAGTCTCTTGTGGAGTGGGCGGAGCCGAGGGTGGAATAGTCTCTGGGGGAGCGGGCGGAGCCGAGGGAGGAATAGTCTCTGGGGTAGCGGGCGGAGCCACGGGAGGAATAGTCTCTGGGGGAGTGGGCGGAGCTGTGGGAGGAATAGTCTCTGGGAGCGGACAGAGCCGTGGGAGGAATAGTCTCTGGGGGAGCAGAAGGAACCGCGGGAGGAATAGTCTCTGGGGCGGAGCTGTGGAAGGTGGAGCCATGGAAGACTCTGAGAGTGGAGCCGGGGAAGAGAGTACAGGCAGAAACTGGGTAACAGAAGCCTTTCTTTTGCTCCTACTCCGGACAGTCGAAGTTGGCAATGCTGGCTCTGGGACGGACAAGGCTGGCAACGCTGGCTCTGGGATGGACGAGACTTCCAGCTCATTGGCCGTGGCAGGCGTGGGCGTTGGCTCGTTGGCCATGGCAGGCGTGGGCGTTGGCTCGTTGGCCATGGCAGGTGTGGGCGTTGGCTCGTTGGCCGTGGCAGGTGTGGGCGTTGGCTCGTTGGCCATGGCAGGTGTGGGCGTTGGCTCGTTGGCCATGGCAGGCATGGAGGGACGAGCCATGGAAGGCTGGGGGGCGACCACTGTGGGAGGAGATTTAAAGCCCTCTTCCTCTACAACCACAGTGAAAGGCAAGCCGCAAACTTGCAGAGCATCCTCCACGAACTCGAGCAGCATCCAGTGAGGATCTGCTGGAGGCAATAGCTCCTTTAGTGCACTACTGAGACCCGCCCTGAAGAACACCACCAAAGAGTATTCTGAGTAGTGCGCTAAATTCGGCAGTTCTAAAAACTCACAGACGTGATCCTCAACTGGACGGTCCCCTTGCTTGTGGAGGAGAATTCTGACAGCTGCTAGATCCATCTTTGGTCAGTTTTTCTGTGACGAGGCAGGCAAGGAATGAGGATCTACATGCAGCTTTATTAAACTGAAAAATAAACAAGCTAACTCAGAATAACAGGAAAAGAAATACACAGGGAACCTAACACAGAGCATAGACAAAACATGCAAAAACTGACCAAGGAAACAGGGAAAACAAGGGCTTAAATACACAAGGCAAAACAAGGAACACTTGGGGAAACAATCAGGGAATGAGAAACAATCAGGGAGAATCAATCAAGGAATAAAACTACAAGGACTACAAAACTAACACAGGATCACATATAGGAAAGATAATGGAAAGAATGATTACGGAAATAACAGCATTTTATTTGGAAAGTAGAGGAATTCTATCACCTCATCAGAGTGGTTTCAGGAGAGGGAGAGGAACTATGGACCCTATTAAAACAGACATTAAGAAAGCTCAAACTAATAAAGAGTCAATGATGGCAGTTTTCTTCGATGTCGAAAAAGCATATGATATGGTTTGGAAAGAAGGACTAATGATCAAACTTGATATGATAGGAATAGCAGGTAGAATTTATAATTGTATTAAAGACTTTTTATTTGATAGATTTATTCAAATCAGAGTTGGGAAAGCCTTATCTGGAAGTTATATGGTGGAAAATGGTACACCTCAGGGCAGCATCATTAATCCAACACTCTTTTCCATTATGATAAATTATGTATTTTTCAAGTCCAAGGAGACATTGGGCGATCATTGTTTGCTGATGATGGAGCATTGTGGAAAATGGGAAGGCATATGCATTTACATTTACATTTATGCATTTGGCAGACGCTTTAATCCAAAGCAACTTACAGTGCACTTATTACAGGGACAACCCCTGGAGCAATCTGGAGTAAAGTGCCTCGCTCAAGGACACAATGGTGGTGGCTGTGGGGATCGAACCAGTGACCTTCTGCTTAACAGTTATGTGCTTTAGACCACTACACCACCACCATCCATAATCCTATTACAGGAAAAATACAAGAGGCAATTGAGGTGGTAGAAAAATGGTCATTTGCATGGGGAATCAGGTTTTCAGTAGAGAAAACCAAAACATTAATGTTCACTAGGAAAAGAGGCACATCAACAGTGTTGATACACGGATAAAGATTTATGGACAAAATATTGAACGAGTTAAAGTTTTTAAGTTTCTGGGTGTGTGGTTTGATGCAAAATGAACATGGAATGAACATATTCATAAGGTAGTCACTAAATGCAAAAAGATTTTAAATGTGATGAGATGTCTAAGAGGATCAGAATGGGGAGCGAGTAGATCTGCAATGAAAAATATTTATATAGCACTGATTAGATCAGTGTTAGAATATGGAAGTATAGCTTATGAATCAGCAGCTAAAACTTCATTAAAAAAAGCTGGATGTGATACAAGCTCAAGCTTTGAGACTCTGTTGTGGTGCTTTTAAAACGACTCCTGTATCTGCTCTTCAGGTTGAAGTGGGTGAAATGCTGCTACAAATCAGACGCAAGCAGTTAATGATGAACTATTGGGTAAATCTTCAAGGTCATTCCATCATCCAACAGTAAAGATACTCCTTCCATGCTGGTAAAAGGAAAGGTCTAAACAGAAGTGCTTTGCATGGAATAGTGATGAAGAAGCTAGAGAAATGACTAAGTCAGAAAAGAAACATTCCTGCAGTATTCATAGATTTTTATATTCTAGAGTTAACGAAAGTGTATAAAGACTCTAGAAATATTGTAGATGTTGTTGAAGATAGGCTACAAACTGTATATCAAGTATTTGTCCAAGTATATACGGATGGATCTAAAGATCCTAATACTGAGAGAACAGGATCTGCTTTCAGTATTCCATCCTTAAAAAATTCTTTTAATAGGAGAACATCAGATCATTTGTCAGTATACACAGTAGAGATGATGGAAATTGCAACAGCATTACAGTGGATAGAAGAGACACAAATTAAAAAGGTTGTTCTTTGTACAGATTCTTGTTAGGCATTACAGTCACTACAATCATTCACATCTCACAGTAGACAGGATATTGTAAACGAGATATATGAAAATCTGTATAGATTAAAGAATATGAACATCATGACAATATTTATGTGGATAACAGCTCATAGGGGGATAAAGGGCAATGAAGTGGTTGATGGGTTAGTGAAACAGGCTTTGGAAAATTAGGAGATCATGAATATCTCACTTAGTAAATATGAAGCAAAAGCAATAATTAAAGCATATACTTTTATATGCAACAAAAATGGGATACAGGAAACACAGGACGTCAACTTTATGAAATATAAAGAGAAGTAGGATTAGCTAGGATAGCTAAAAGAAGCACCAAAGAGGAAAATATTTTAACAAGGTTAAGAGTTGGGCATACCATGCTGAATAAAACTTTAAAATTAATTAATAAACATCCAACAAGATTGTGTGAGCACTGTGGAATAGAGGGGTCAGTAGAACATGTTATTTGTGTCTGCCAAAAGTACTCTAATGAACAAGAAATAATGGAAAGGGAACTTAGAAAGGAGGGAGTGGAAGAAATAAAGCTTAAAAATATACTTATCCATGGATTAGATAGTGTATTTCATTATCTCAAGAAAATAGAGTTAATTAAGATAATTTTTCATTTTTTTTTATCACGGAATGGGTAAACTCTGGTCCACACTCCAACACAGTAGGTGGCGATAATGCTCCTTAATGTTGGTGACACCCACCATAAAACCGAAGAAGAAGAACTAACACAGGAAATTAAACAAGAATTCCAACATAAAAGGACAAAAACAAAAGACAACAGGGAATATGACAACATATTGGTTAGCCAATGAAAAAAGGGTAACATTTTATTTTTATATTGAGGATTGATCTTAATATACTTAAAAATACTTACTAATGGTTGATTCTGTCAAATTAAATTATATTTTAGATTTCGAAAAAAGCAGTTAATTTAGATATTAGCATATGAAGCACTTTTTATTTTTACCTATCAAAGGTGTGACAACATTTTTGCATATATTATCATCATGCAACACTGCGTGCACATGAAAAGACGACAGAGGTTTGTTTATTTATATCTGACGGTGTCACATTAAGCATTATTAGTTCAAAAGACTTACATTTATATCCTGTCTTCTAATTAACACCAGAAACTTCACTGTAAATTGTAGCAACACCTCCTCCTCGACCCTTCAGGCGAGTTGTTTATAACAATAACCTGGTGGAGTACATTCATTTAAACTAATATATTCATCCGGTTTAAACAGGTTTCAGTCAAACAGAGCGCATCCAATCTATGATCTGTAATCATTTAATTGACAATTAGTGTTTTTGTAGAAAGAGATTTAATGTTTAGTAGTCCTATTTCTATATGATGTTTATCTTTAATTTGTCTGTTTTGTTCAAGTTTGTCCTTGATCAGATTTTTTCTAAATTATTTAGTGAAGGTTTTGTGGTTGGTAGTTCAGGGAACAGACACAGTCTCTATGAGATATCTAGGTGATACTGTCTCTATGTGTAGTAGTTTATGTGACCTGTGTGACATCTCAAGACAGCTAGCAGATGTTCAGATTAGCCAGTTTGTCTGTTTCCTGACCTGGGCCCCACTTAGTCAAATACTATCATTATTAAGACTATGAGCCAAATTACTAAAGAGGAGATCGGCACCTTCTCTAGAGGGATGGAGTCCGTCTCTCTTTAGCAGGTCAGGTCTATCCCAAAAACTCTTCCAACTGTCTATAAATCCTATTCTATTCACCAGACACCACTCAGACATCAGCTGTTCAGTAACACTAATCTACTATAAACCTCATCACCACGACAAACAGTGAGGGGACCAGAGCATATCACAGTGTCTGACATCGTTTTTGCAAATTCACAGCAACAGTATCTACCGGCTTCTCTTTCTCACTGACCTCCACTAGCATTCGGATGCTTGTCTCTAACTCATTAACCTTTTCCATCAGCTTGACTAATTCCTTACATTTATCACATGTGAATCCCTCACTGCTGATGGAGGAGGCTATTGTAAACATGTGACATGCAATGCAGCAAGAAATAACATGAGCGGATGCCATGACTTACCGCAAATTGTTTGTTGTTTTTGGTTGTTCCTGAGCTGTGAGAGTTTGAGATTGATGTGAATCCCTCACACAATTGTTTGTTGTTGGTTGTTTTTGATAAGTGGTGCTTTGAGATCGATGCAATAATCCTTGTAACACAGAGGAGTAAAACATGTGCACTGTAAAATGCTAGCAGTTTAATAGCGGAAAAAATAGAAAGCGGTTGTACATGCACGCAGTTGACTTGCGATAGTAGAATAATGAGGGGGGAAACCCGATGCGTGCTGGAAAATGGCAGATGTTAAAGATTGAAGACTGAAAGCAGATATTTATGCAATGCTAAAAAAGCTAGCAATCTACAAACACAGACTCGAGCTAGGCGCCAGCAGCAACAGGTAAAATACAAAAAGATGAAACAGTAGAAAAAGGATAAAATGTATAAAAATAAGCAATGCTAAGCAGGCTACAAACACTCGTGCAGCGTGCCGTCAGGAACAGGAAGTACAGCAATGTGTACAGCAAGTCAGCAAGTCCAATCAGATGCTAAGATGCTAATAATGGCTGTAAATTATTTAGATGTCCCCAACAAGTGATGACCTGTCAATGGTCAAAGTTATTTTGTGGTACTCATGTTGCAGCCAATTGAGCCTGACTCACTGAACATTCACTTGACCGTCCGAGGAAACTGAGCCCTTTTTCTTTTCTTTTTGTGCTGGTTCCACCTAGTGGTTGGAGTTTGTTATGTGGAGGAACACACCTTTGGGACAATTATGTGGATGAATCTACATGTTCTTTCTGCTTATTCTGCCTATTGGCTGGAATTTGCTTAATAGATTATCTTCTGTTATGTAATTCTGTATCACAAAATTTGTATAGAAACAACAGACTTGAGCAATCCGATGGAAATGTTGTCGCAGGGGGCTCTCGTAGGCATACATGGACTGTTTGAGTTTAGGGTTAGGTGTCAAAATATGTCAAAATGTCAAATGTTAATATGAGTGGATTGTCTCTCTCCTCATGGAATGTGAATGGGTTGGGGCACCCCATAAAAAGAAGGAAGGTTATTTCTCTTCTTAAATGTTAGAAATATGATACAGTATCTTTCCCTGCAGGAAGTTGAAAAATTTGGGAAGATATGGGGTGGACATATTTTCTTTAGTGCTGGCTAAAGAAAGAGCAGGGGAGTCATTACACTGATAAGTAAAAATCTACAATTCAAATGTCTCTGTGAAAGATCCAAGTTCATGGGCAATGGAGGAGTCATGAGACAGCTTGGCTCTTAGTGGCCAACTCAAATAGGGCTTTCAATATACGCAGTCTCTGGCTTTTGCTGCTGTTCCTTCATACACCATTGCTCTGAGACACTCTCTCTCATCCTCTGATGCTCTGGCAAGCCTTATCAGGTCTCACCATCACTATAATGAGAGACAGGTGTTAGAGTAATTACAGCCCAGGTGACGAGACTTACCGCTTTACCTCTGCCGCAGACAGATCCCATGACACATTCTCAAACAGATTAAAGATAAATTATTCATTATTATTTTAGCAGACATTCAGGGGCAAATGTTGAATTTGGCTAATATTTACGCACCTAATGCTGATGATCAGGGATTTTTTATAGACCTTGAAGGGATGTTGCAAGCCGGTGGCACCCCGCATGATATAATATTGGAAAGAGACTTTAATCTTTTGATGGACTCAATCCTTGATCATAGTGCGGCAAAAGTGTGCAATCCCCCTAGAGCAACATTGACAATCACAGGATGTGTAAAAATCTTGGTCTTACAGATATTTGGAGACTTCTGAACCCATCTGGTAGAGACTATACCATTTTTTCATCAGTCCATAAGATTTATTCTAGAATAGATTTTTTTTTCAGTCCCTCCTTTCATCTTCAACATTTTAGTCTCATATCACGCCCTGGTGTGTTTAGAGGTGTTGCCACATACAGAGAAAAAGATATCATATAGTTGGCACTTGAATGTTTTCCTTTTCCAAAATCCTGAATTCCAGAAAATGTTAAAAGCTGAAATCAATGTTTATATGGAAACCAACTGGTCCTCAGTATCCTCTGTGGGCATAGCGTGGGAGGCACTTAAGGCGGGGCGGCTGTGGCTCAGGTGATAGAGTGTTCAGCTGCCAATCGCAGGTTTGGTGGTACAATTCCCAGCCCACATGACTCAAATTGTTTTTTGTTGTTGTTGGTTGTTCTTGGGCAAGACACTAAACTCCAAGTTGCTTCCAATGGCAGGCTAGTGCCTTGCATGGCTGCCATTGGTGTATGAGTGTGAGTATGAATGTGTGTGTGAATGGGTGATTGGGACACAATGTAAAGTGCTTTGGTAACCTCTAAGGTTAAAACAAATCACTATATAAGTGCAGACCATTTACCATTTAAGGCAGTTCCTAGGGGTGAGATCATACAGCATGCCTCATTCACCAAAAAATCCAAAGCACAAGAACTTGTGGAGTTGGAAGGGAATATTAAAAGTGCCAAGGCATTTAGATCTTATGCTAAAGAAATGGCTCCACTTTTTCTAGAAGTTTATACGGAATCATTAAAGAATGGAAAGCTTCCGCCAACCGTGACACAAGCCCAGATCAGACTGATTCTTAAAAAGGACAAAGATCCAAGAGAGTGTAAGAGTTATCATTCCATTTCCCTAAACCAGCTAGACGTTAAAATATTGTAAAATATTTTGGCTAACCGATTAAGTAAAGTTATGACATCTCTTATACATATAGATCAGGTGGGGTTTATTCAGGGTTGTAGCTCTTCTAATAACATTAGGCGTTTCATCAATTTCATGTGGTCAGTGGCGAATGATCAGACCCTGGTCGCTGCCATCTCACTTGACACAGAAAAGGCGTTTGAAATGGTAGAATGGGATTATCTTTTTAAGATTTTGGAAATATACGGGTTCGGGAATACTTTTATTGGATGGATTAATTTACTTTATATATACCCGGTAGTGGCGGTACTAACAAATGGATTAATATCAGATTATTTTACTCTGGATAGGGACTCCAAGCAAGGTTGCCCTCTTTCCCCATTATTGTTCTGTCTTGCCCTGGAACCATTAGCAGCCACAATAAGAAAGGAGGAGGATTTTCAAGGGGTGGTGGCGGGAGGTGTTGCACATAAAATTTTTCTTTATGCAAATTATATTTTATTATTCATCTCCAACTCTACTAGATCTATGCCTTGCCTCCACAGAATTATGAATTCCTTTTCTAAGTTCTCAGGATACAGAGTCAATTGGTCTAAATCCAAAGATTTGTCTCTGACAGTGTACTGTCCAGTAACGGCTTTCCAGCCCACGCCTTACAGTGGCTCATACAGAGCATTAAGGGCATTTTATTTCCAGCAAATTTGTGTGGTCAGGTTTTTGAGCGATGTGGACAGGTGGGCTTCATCACATTTATCTATGATTGGGAAGGTTAATGTCTTAAAATGAATTGTATTCCAAAATTCAACTACCTGCTACAATCTCTCCCTGTATATGTCCCCCTCTCTTATCAAAACGGACAGACTACATCTCCTCACCCGTACAAACAAGGACAAGAATTTTGCTGCCTTGTGCTTCACAGAAACCTGGCAGAGTGAAGCCATTCCAGACAGCCCATTACATCGAGCTATTCAGAGAGGATCACATCGCGGTTTTAATGAGGAAAACGAGAGGCAGTGGTAGCATTTGGATAAATAGGACTTGAACCATGCTAATGCAACTCCACAGATGCTAACATAATTCTCCAACCTATTCAAGACAATGTCGTGATCTACTGTGTTGAATGCAGCACTAAGATCTAAAGCACTAGAGAAATGCAGCCGCAATCAGATGATAAGAGCAACTCTAATAAGTGCAGTCTCTATACTGTGATGAAGCCTAAATCCTGACTGAAATTCTTCATGTTCACTATTTCTCTGTAGAAATGAACATACAGTAGTTGGGAGGACACTACATATTCTAGTATTTTAGACAAAATTAGGAGATTTGAGATCGGTCTATAATTAGCCAACTCTCCAGGATCAAGCTGTGGTATCTTTATTATGCTTGTTTTACACTGCATGCCGAAGCAGTGCATCACAACAACTTTCACTGCAAACAACGTGTGTGCTTTTACACCAGCAGCATTTCTGCTACAGAAACTGCAGCACTCTATAAAGAAAACGTCTCGGTTACTGACGTAACCTCCAGCCCAGACATCTCTGATTTTGAGAAAAGGCCAATGAGAACTGGCATGTGAATTTACATGCCACTCCCCCAGACATACTGGTATAAAAGGAGTGATGCTGCAAATACACATCAGGTATTACACTGAGGAGCCGAGCTAAAGACCCGGCGCTTTCAGCGGTTGGTTCAGTGTTGTGGCCAGCGGGACACAACGTCTTGTTCCCTCCATCAGGAAACGGAGGTTACGTCAGTGTGGCAGCGGGGGCGTGGTCAAGCGCCCGTCCGGGACAGAAAAGCGGTAAGGGCGCTCACACATGAGCTAAATTATGTCTAACACCTGTCTCTAATTGCAGTAGAGCGAGGAGAGCGGATAAAAAGCCGGCAGCCACAGAGCATGGGGAGAAAAGAGCTGACAAGCAAACCCAGCGTTTGAAATTATATTGTGTGTGTGTGTTATTGAAACGACAAGAATAAGAGATTAAAAGGCTTACCTTGAGAGGAAGACTTGTTTCCTGTCCTCTTTCTGTTGAGTGGTGTCACACTGGTGCCGAAACCCGGGATAATAATTATGGAGCAAAGTCGCCCCATAGAGTCCTCCCAGCTGGCAGAAGTCCTCCAGTCCCTCGCGACGCTGCATCAAGGCCACCAGCAAGCCCTGGTTGAGCTCCGGCAGGACCAAGACCGCCAGTTTTTTGAGATCATGCGGGCTCAGGCAGAGGACCGGCTCGCCATCCGGAGCCTCCTCAGCCAGGAGACGGAGCCGGCCACAGCCGCGACCCCGGACAGCCGCTCACGCTACCCCGCCCACGTTACAGAAGATGGGGGCAGCAGATGATCCTGAGGCCTTCCTCGACTTGTTTGAGCGGACGGCCGAAATCTGGGGCTGGCCGCCCGAACAGTGGGCAGCCCGTCTAGTTCCTCTCCTGTCCGGGGAAGCTCAACTCGCGGCACAACAACTGCCGGCGACGAATCTCCTGGCTTACACTGACCTGAAGAGGGCCATTCTGCAGCGGGTCGGTCGGAGCCCGGAAGAGAATCGCCAGCTCTTCCGGAGCATGAAGTTGGAGAAGTCCGATCGCCCGTTCGCGTTTGCCCAACGGCTCCGGGACGCCTGTCGGCGCTGGCTGCTCGCGGGGGACCACGACGTCGAGGGGGTAATCGACCAGGTGGTACTGGAACAGTTCGTTCAACGGCTGCCTCGGAAGACGGCGGGGTGGGTCCAGTGCCATCGCCCGGCGTCGCTGGAGGAAGCTGTTCGGCTAGCGGAGGACCACTTGGCGGCGATCCCGAGGGCGGACGAGCCCTCGGGCCCTCTTCTTCTCTCTCTCTCTCCCCTTCCCTTGTTTCTGCCCATGCCCTCGCCCCCTCCCCTGTGTTTTCTCCTTCTGTACTCTCCCCAGGGCCCGTTACTGCCCCGCGCAGGCATGGAGGGTTCCAGAGACCTGTCCCCCGGCCATGGGAGAATGCGCCCTCCCATTCCCCGTCTTTCAGCCGCTCTCCTCCTCAGGTGGGGGCGCCCGCCAGCACGAGTGTGGCCGCAATGCCTGGGCCGGCCTGTTGGACTTGCGGAGACCCGGGCCACTTCCGGGATCAGTGTCCGCTGATGGAGGTGGGGACGGTGGTGCGGGTCTCCGACGTCCCGCAGGCTGCCCCCTATCGGGCTGGAGCATACCGGATTCCGGTAAGGATCAGGGGGTATTTACCAAGCTTTGCTGGATACCGGCTGCAATCAGACCACCATCCACCAACGCTTGGTTCAACCCGGGCTTTGGGTTTATCTAAACTGGTGAGGGTGAGGTGTGTGCATGGGGATGTTCACAAATATCCCATGGTGACTTTGGCGATTAAATTTAGGGGAAAAACATAGTGTGGAGGCAGCGGTTAGTTCCGCCTCACCCATCCACTAATCTTGGGTACTGATTGGCCGAATTTTAAAGATATATTAGAGGGTATTTGTGCGGATGGGTCCTGCATAAAGAGGTGTGCGGTGTGCGATGCTTTGGCAGGGAGGCGGAGCCGGGCCGTCCTCGGCTGCTCGGAATGACGAGGACGGGCGAGGTGGCGCCCTCCTCTCAGGGAATTCTCTGAAGGGGACTTTCCTCTAGAGCAGTCACGGGACGAAACCCTTAAACATGCTCTTGACCAAGTGAGAGTGATTGATGGTCAACAGCTCCGGCCGGGCGTCGCCATTGCATACCCCTACTTTGCTATGATTAAAGATCGGTTATATAGAGTGACGCAGGACGCTCAAACAAAGGAGGAAGTAACACAATTATTGGTTCCACGGAGCCATCGGGAAATGGTTTTCCAGGCGGCCCACTACAATCCTATGGCCGGTCACCTAGGGGAACGGAAAACACTTCTCCGTCTAATAGCCCGTTTCTATTGGCCGGGCATTGGCGGTGACGTCCGCAGGTGGTGTGCGGCGTGCCGTGAATGTCAGCTGGTAAACCCACCGGCCACCCCAAAAGCGCCATTGCGCCCTCTACCATTAATCGAGGTCCCCTTCGAGAGAATTGTGATGGACCTCGTCGGGCCATTAGAACGGTCAGCACGCGGACATCGCTTTGTGTTAGTCCTAGTGGATTACGCAACGCGATATCCGGAAGCAGTGCCTCTGAGCAACATCTCAGCACGTAGTGTTGCAGGGGCACTCTTCAAGATAATCTCCCGGGTGGGGATTCCGAAAGAAATCCTCACCGATCAAGGCACGACTTTTATGTCACGAACACTTCGCGAACTTTACGAGCTCTTGGGCATTAAATCGATTCGCACTAGCGTTTACCACCCGCAGACAAATGGCCTAGTGGAACGATTTAATAAAACGCTCAAGAACATGATTCGTAAATTCGTACACGATGACGCTAGAAATTGGGATAAGTGGCTAGACCCCCTGTTGTTTGCAGTACGAGAGGTCCCACAAGCCTCCACAGGGTTCTCCCCGTTTGAGCTACTGTACAGGCGGCGCCCGCGGTGTCCTTGACATCATCCATGGCGTGGGAGGAGGGACCTTCTAATAGTAAAAATGAAATTCAGTTCATTCTCGATCTTAGAGCAAAACTCCACACATTGGGGCGATTAACACAGGAGAATTTGCTCCAAGCTCAAGAACGCCAACGCCGGCTGTATGACAGGGGTGCTCGGCTACGGGAATTTGCACCGGGAGATAAGGTACTCGTATTACTCCCAACATCGAGCTCTAAATTACTCGCCAAGTGGCAAGGACCCTTTGAGGTCACCACGACGAGTTGGGGATCTCGATTATGAAGTTAAGCGTACCGATAGAGGGGGCGCACGTCAAATTTATCACCTCAACCTCCTGAAATTATGGAGGGAGGAGGCGGCCTCTGTGACGCTGGCCACAGTAGTTCCGGAGAGGGCGGAGCTCGGACCGGAGGTAAACAAAAACTACAATCCTAACACTCCGGTTACTTGTGGAGACCAACTCTCACCACGGCAACTCACAGAGGTTTCCGAGTTACAAAGGGAGTTTGCAGACGTGTTTTCCCCTCTACCGGGCCGTACAGACATCATACAGCACCACATCGAGACCGAACCGGGCGCGGTGGTGCGTTGCCGCCCCTATCGCTTACCCGAACATAAAAAGAAAATAGTACGGGAAAAATTAGATGCGATGCTTGATATGGGCGTAATAGAGGAATCCCACAGTGATTGGTCCAGCCCGGTTGTTCTTGTTCCCAAGAGTGATGGGTCTGTTCGATTCTGTGTGGATTACAGAAAAGTTAACGCGGTGTCTAAATTTGACGCGTACCCAATTCCCCGTGTTGATGAACTGCTCGATCGGTTAGGTACTGCTCGTTTTTATTCGACCTTGGATTTAACAAAGGGTTATTGGCAGATCCCCTTGACACCAATGTCCCGTGAAAAAACAGCCTTCACTACGCCGTTTGGATTACACCAATTTGTGACGCTTCCTTTCGGTTTGTTTGGAGCACCAGCCACGTTTCAGCGACTCATGGATCGGATCCTCAGACCGCACGCCGCATACGCCGCTACCTATTTAGATGATATTATCATTTATAGCAATGATTGGCAGCGGCACATGCAACATCTGAGGGCCGTCCTGAGATCGCTGCGCCGGGCGGGGCTCACGGCAAACCCTAAGAAGTGTGCGATTGGGCGGGTGGAGGTACGGTATCTGGGGTTCCACTTGGGTCATGGCCAGGTGCGTCCCCAAATTGATAAAACCGCGGCGATTGCGACTTGCCCTAGACCTAAGACCAAAAAGGGGGTGAGGCAGTTCCTGGGGCTGGCTGGCTATTATAGAAGGTTCGTGCCTAATTATTCGGACGTCACCAGCCCGCTGACTGACCTCACTAAAAAGGGGGCTCCAGATCCGGTCCAATGGTCAGAGCACTGCCAACAGGCGTTTATGCAGATTAAAGCCGCACTTTGTGGGGGGCCGCTTCTTCATGCACCTGATTTCTCTCTCCCTTTTATTTTGCAGGCGGACGCTTCAGACAGAGGGCTGGGGCCGTACTCTCGCAGGTGGTGGAGGGGGAGGAGCGCCCAGTGCTGTACATTAGCCGGAAGCTCTATTTGAGGGAGACTAAGTACAGCACCGTGGAGAAGGAGTGTTTGGCCATCAAGTGGGCGGTCCTCACCCTCCGGTATTACCTGCTGGGGCGGGCCTTCACCCTCTGCTCGGATCATGCCCCACTGCAGTGGCTCCACCGCATGAAGGATACTAACGCCCGGATCACCCGTTGGTATCTGGCCCTGCAGCCTTTTAAGTTCAAGGTGGTCCACAGACCGGGGTGCAGATGGCTGCCGCTGACTTCCTCTCCAGAAATGGGGGAGTGGTAGGCAGGCCGGATGACGCCCCGGCCTGAGTCGGGCGGTGGGGGTATGTGGCAGTGGGGGCGTGGTCAAGCGCCCGTCCGGGAGAGAAAAGCGGTAAGGGCGCTCACACCTGAGCTAAATTATGTCTAACACCTGTCTCTAATTGCAGTAGAGCGAGGAGAGCGGATAAAAAGCCGGCAGCCACAGAGCATGGGGAGAAAAGAGCTGACAAACAAACCCAGCGTTTGAAATTATATTGTGTGTGTGTGTTATTGAAACGACAAGAATAAGAGATTAAAAGGCTTACCTTGAGAGGAAGACTTGTTTCCTGTCCTCTTTCTGTTGAGTGGTGTCACAGTCAGTAACCGAGAAGTTCCCCGTCTGTCATTCATTCGACATGTGTCGATGAGTTGACACTAGGGGTCCCCATGGAAAACGGCACAAGGGCTGAACCGAGTTACGCAGTCTGGCGGTGCGAGGCAGGCAAACATCTGTGTGCCTCGTAGCCAGCGCAGCATTCTGTCGCATAACTACCCCCAACACACTGGCAGGCATGAAGCGGTCACCTGCACCAAGGGGAACGGCTAACTGCTCAGAAGTATAAGGACTGGCTGGCCCAGCCGTGGCCTTCTCTCTATTATTCTCCCCTGTAAAAGGAACTAATTGTTCAGCTGGGGGCCAAATATATGGTCCAAGCTGGGGGGTGTCCCTCCAAAGAGGAGGACACCGTTGAGACCACACCCGGCCCCGAAAACAGATGCACGTGGCAAAGGTGGAGATTAAAGATTATAAAATAATAAAAAAATATATAAAAATAAACAACGGTAAGCAGAAAATAGAAGAATAAATAATGCCAAGCAGGCTACAAACACAGACTCGAGTATATGCCAGCAGCAACAGGGAACCACATTCGTGCTATGTGTGATCAGAATTAAATGTTTTTAATCAACAACTGACTGTAACAAACAGAAAGAATATTAACAGAGGCATTATTCAATGACAATTGGATTGTGTGGATCTCGTCTTTGGACCCACATTACACGGAACGAGTCAAAACAAACTTTTACTCGACATGCAGTGATGCTGCTGAACTTCGCATTCAGTAAAAGATTGATACAGAGATGAAGATAGTGATTTACTGAAAAATATGTATTTTTTTACCCAACCCTGATCCCTATTATTTTTTTTATTTTAAGTCATACATTTTGTTTTATAGGTTCAATAAAAAAACTAATCTAATTATTTTTGCATACTACCTGAAACCTGCTTGCGTACTGCCATGTGACTATAGATTATTGTTGCTAAAACAGAATCCTGGTCCTCACAATGTCACACAGGAAACACATCTACAGTCACACACACACACACACACACACACACACACACACACACACACACACACACACACACACACACACACACATGTTGTGTTTCCATGTTTTATGGGGACTTTCCATAGACATAATGGTTTTTATACTGTACAAACTTTATATTCTATCCCCTAAACCTAACCCTACCCCTAAACCTAACCCTCACAGAAAACTTTCTGCATTTTTACATTTTCAAAAAACATAATTTAGTATGATTTATAAGCTGTTTTCCTCATGGGGACCGACAAAATGTCCCCACAAGGTCAAAAATTTCGGGTTTTACTATCCTTATGGGGACATTTGGTCCCCACAAAGTGATAAATACACGCTCACCAAACACTTTTGTGAGTTTATTTACTAGCAACTTCATGTTAAATAACAACTGGAGTGAAGAATAACATTCCACACAGTATCTCACATATCATGAAGTCTCATCATCATCTTCAAAATCACCATCACTGTAGAATCTTTACTGGACTGAGACTGATGTGTTGTATTGATGTTGGAAATCACATGATGTGACTGAAATAGAAGGGCAAGAGAGCAGCACACTACACTGCTACACACACACACACACACACACACACACACAGAGAGAGAGAGATTTATTTATATTTATAATCATATTCACTGTTTTTGTTTTTGTCAGAAGTAAACATAATAAACTCAGTATCAATGTTCTACACATAAACACTACAAATAAAAGTATACCATACTATGGTATATGTGAATTTGGTATATGAGCAATGTTATTGCTATCTGATACCATCACAGTACTGTAAGAGTGATTCACTGAAACAAACAAACACGTTCAGTCACAATGATGATCTGCAGTAGTTTCTTTCATCATCAATATCACCTGACGATTGGAGCCTGTCACATGGGCTGACTGCTTTACTGTATGATGTCACAGGCTGACTGATGTGACAGTGCAGTTCTGTTGCTATAGTAACATCCCATGAGCCCCCACTGAAAGATGCTGACAGTACGAGTGCATTTTTATTGAAGATAAAGAGAGAAAGTGACTGCAGTTATAAAGTGAGTATGAACTGGACGTCTTTATTGTGTGTCATATTAATAGAAAGAAAGAACAAATAAGTCTAATTACAACATACCATCTACAAATTTTCAAATTGCTCACGTTTTTATTTTTCAATAGTGTAATTTCTAATAGTATTAAATTATATTAAGCTTAAGAATTTAAATCACAACACTCATAGAGAACAACAGAACATAACAGTCTGTTTCCTTAAGTAAAAATCTTCTCTAAAGGGGAATTGATTATTAACGATAACCTTTGAAGACAGACCTACCGTGAGCTCTGAGGTTGTTAATCAATGATATATTTTTCCGTTCAAGACATCAGTCCACGTCATTTCAACTACATATAAAAAATTAAAAAAAAACTGTTTTAAAGAAGAATTCCTGTTGAAGATCTACACTACCCATAATCCTAAAGAGAGATCCACCAATCAGATAATCACGTCAAAAGAGCTCTGCAGCTCCGCCCACTCCCATGATGCACTGTGAGTTATGCAATGGAGTCTTTCTCCATACACTCTGAACTACTTACTGTATGTATTTGTAGATATATGAATATTTTTCAATAAGACTAAAATATGTTGTGTATATACTTATAATCATCAACTTGTTTTTCCACCATAGTTTTTCATTGGATTACATCATTCACAATGTTTATGGGATTGTAGTTTATTCCCTCATTTAAGACTTTAAAGGGACAGTTCACCCAAAAATGAAAATTCTCTCATCATTTATTCACCCTCATGTCATCCCAGATGTGTGACTTTCTTTCTTCTGCAGAACCCAAAAGAAGATTTTTAGAAGAAAATTGCAGCTCTGTAGTTCCATACAATGCAAGTGAACTTTAAAGCTCAATAAAGCACATAAAAAATTAGGGTCACATAGAGCCATGCGAGGGTCGGATGTGTGAATGGCGAGCTCTGCGCACTTTGGTAGTTTTAATACTTAGGTCATAAACAGTGAGATAAGATACACTCTGACTTAACTGTCCTAGGAAGACAATATGTCAAAGAACTCAAAATCCTCGGGCTCTGGAGAGATTAAAAGACACTTCCGTGCTCAAGCTAAAGCCTCTGAGCAACAGGCCGAAAGCCCGGGACCCAATTTGTATGGTGCGGTGAAAGAGATTCAGCGTCAATGGTTGAACATGACGGCGCAGCTGATGAAGGTTGTTGCTGACTTGGAGGAGCTTGCTGCAATACGTCGATCGATCACTGCCATGGAGACTAAATTCACTGAGATGGTCACAAGAGTGGCGGATGTTGAGAAGCGGATTGATTATCTGGATTCATCAGAGAGAGAATTAACTGCTAATCTGCTAGCAACCAAGACAGACTTGGAGCGTGTTTTGGAAAAGTTGGAAGACCTTGAGAATCAGAACCAGCGAAACAACATCTGAATTATTGGAATTACTGAAGACGAAGAAGGCAGAGATATAGTGAAATTCCTAGATGGGCTCTTCCTGAGTCTGCTCGATATAGTAGGCCACAAGCTGTAAATCGACTCGGAGATCCACGGAGGCAGACAGGCACCGATCAATTCTGGCCAAGTTGCTCAGATAATCTGATAAACATCTAATTTTACGCGAGGCGAGGAGTAAAGGAAGGCTTTCTTGGAAGAACTACAACATTTTCTTGTTCCCATACATTGTGAATTTGACGAGAGAAACGTGATTGATTCAAGGAATGCAAGAAACACTTACATCAACGGAAGGTGGCTTTTGCACTGATGTACCCGGCCAAATTGAGAATAGATATTAAGGATGGCAAAATATTCACATGTCTCCAACAAGTGTTGTCCTTCATGAAGTCAATGGAGTAAGTCATTGTGTGATTCTCACATTGTAGCCGAGAGAGCCTGACTCAATGAACATTCACTTGACTATCTGAGGAAGCTGGGCACATTTTCTGTTTCTTTTTGTGCTGGTTCCGCCTAGTGGCTGGAGATTGTTTTGTGGAGGAACACACCTTCGGGACAGTATGTGGATGAATTTGCACGTTCTTTGTGCTTATGCCTCCTATTACCTGGAGTTTTTGTAATAGATTTTCTTCTGTTATGTAATTCAGTCTCAAAATATTTGTATAGAAGCACCAGACTTGAGCAATCCAACGGCAAAGTTGTCACGGGGACTCTCGTAGGCGTACATGGACCGTTTGAGTTTAGAGGGATGAACGCCGATTGGTGCTGTCATGTGCGGGGTTAATGTGCACGTTTTTCTGTTTTCTGATTGTTTGGTTCTGGGGGTAGTTCAGGGTTTGATTGTTGCAGTAGTGTTGGAATGTGTTCTTTATAATTTCACTTTTACACACAATTTATTTTTTCTCAAAGTCAAAATGTCAAATGTAAATATGAGTGAATTGCCTCTCTCCACGTGGAATGTGAATGGGCTGGAAGAAGGAAGGTTATTTCTCTTCTTAAGCATAGAAATATGATATAGTGTTTCTTCAAGAATTGCATCTTTCCCCGCAGGAAGCTGAAATTTTGGGAAGATATGGGGTGGACAAGTTTTCTTGTTATGGAGTTTAGAGGTGTTGCCACATATGGAGAAAAATAAATCATATAGTTGAAACTTTAATGGATCCCTTTTGCAAAATCCTGAATTCCAACAAATGCTAAAGACTAAAATCAGTGTTTATATGGAGGCCAACTGGTCCTCAGAATCCTCTGTGGGTGTGGCTTGGGAGGTACTTAAGGCGGTTCTTAGGGGTCGGATCATACAGTGTGCCTCATTCAGCAAAAAATTCAAAGCACGAGAACTCGTGGAGTTGGAAGGGAATATTAAAGTGCAGAGGCAGAACTGAAGTACCAAAGGTCATCTGATGGCCTCAGAGAATTGACCTGAATGTAATACAGATATAATATTATTTTGTCACAGAAAGTGGAGTTTTGGCTATTCAGGGCAAGACAGTCATACTTTGAGTCAGACGACAAAGCAGGGAAGCTTTTGGCTAGATATAATGAATGAATGAATGAATGAATGAATGAATGAATGAAAAACTTTATTAATCCCGATAGGGAAACTAGTTTGCCACCAAACATACAGCCATCAAACAAACACAATACACAACTAACAAATAGACAATTCTGGATTAACAGACTAATAATAATAGGCCCTGATTAGGAAACACAATGTGAATACAATTCAATTTCACAGTTCAAATTAACGATGTTCATTAAAAAAATCGAACCGCTGAAGGAACAAAAGATCTTCTCATGCGCTCACTAGAGCACCGGGGCATTATCAATCGCTCACTGAAAGAGCTTCTGAGTCCTTTAAACAGATATAAACAGATATATAACGCAGAGAGAGTGTTTTTCTACCATTCCCTCTGTGAAATCTGCTGGTGGGTAAATATTTACCTCGGGCAACTAATATTAATAAAGCTTTTAAAGAATTCTATCTTGATCTCTATTGTTCCACATCTTCGTATACTGACAAAGATTTTAGATATTTTCATCATCTACACATTTACATTTATGCATTTGGCAGATGCTTTTATCCAAAGTGACTTACAGTGCCCTTATTACAGGGACAATCCCCCCAGAGCAACCTGGAGTTAAGTGCCTTACTCAAGGACACAATGGTGGTGACTGTGGGGATCAAACCAGCAACCTTCTGATGACCAGCTATGCGCTTAGCCACTACGCCACCACCACTCCTGCACATAAGCTTTTGCTTTACATAGATGATATTTTATTATTCATCTCTGACCCCACTAGATCTATGCCTAATCCTCCAAAAAGTTATTAATTCCTTTTGTAAGTTCTCGGGATACAGAATCAATTGGTCTAAATCCGAAGCTTTGGCTCTGACAGCATACTGTCCAGTAACGGCTTTCCAGCCCTACACCTTCCAGTGGCCCAAACAGGGCATTAAGTATTTGGGCATTTTAGTCCAGTGGGGATTTCTTTAAGACTGCAAGGGAAGCTCAGCTTCCCCTATAATGTCAAAAAAATAATGGTCAAATATGTACTATTGTGTAAACAATTTATTGACTAAAAATGCGTTAGAACACGTTCATCTCGAAGACGAGTTCGTTCAGAATCAGCTACATTACATATAGCAGGTCGGCTGACTCGATTTACTTCTCATACATTCCCGTAGCGTCAGTGCATTTCCCTGTTGAAGCCGAGCGTCCATTGACTTCAATGGGGCTGCTCTGAACAGTTTTTTTCAGTGCTCCGAAAATAGACGGTCATTGGATAAATGCTGCGATTATGTCCCGCCCACGGATGCTTAGCGTCTCTGGGGGTGAATGAGGAGTGGGCTGGCCCGGACTCCGGGCTTCCGCGTGATGATTGGCGGATCTGTCGAAAGACTGCATCTCCTTTTGATTGACAGCGAATCTGTACTATAAGAAGTCACTGAAGCTATTTCGCACTCAGTCCCATCGCGGATTTCTCAAGTGTAGTCGAAAGACAAACTGCTGCAACCTATTTCTTTATATTTGTTTGGCGAAATTGCTAGTCACTTTGCATAATACATTTCACACAATTATACACCACATTCCTTGTTTCAGTTTTACCAAGTTTAATATATTTTGTTTTAGAGCGTTCGTTCGTTCGTTTTACGTTCATTCGTTCATTCATACAGTAGGCTAGGCTAGCGTCGTACGGGTGAAACTGCGCACGATGGCAGACGGTGCTAATATTGTCGACCTGATTTTGGCGAAGCCATTTGAAAGTCTTCCTTACGAGGAAAAAATTTGAATTAAACAGCAGGGCAGATCAAAACCTAAGATTGATTTAGTGCAAAAAATAGGGTAAATAAGTTTATAATGTAGGCCGAAAATGAGCTTCCCCTCTTTGAAAGACCAGCAGCCGCCACTGTTTTAGTCCAAGCAAATTTGTGTGATTTAGTAAATTTTGACCCTTTAATAAAAAGGTTTTCGAGTGATATGGGCAGGTGGGCTTCATTACATTTATCTATGATTGGAAAGGTTCGTGTTATTAAAATGAATTGTATTCTAAAATTCACCTACCTGTTACAATCTCTCCCTGTAGATGTTGTAGTAAATTTTTATCAAGTTAAGTATACATTAATCAGGTGTAATCAATGTAAACATTGTTGATGTGTACCACAGTTATATCTGACAGGCAAACATACAGTTTGCTGTGTGTGCATGAAGGCCTGTGGTCGTAATAGAATGTGTACTCAACATATGTGTGACATTTGAAGGTATGTGCAAAAACAGGAATAGCATTACTTGGGGGGCTCTCATGACCGCTGGGAGAATTGATCTCTTCCAAAGGTGGTTCTGTTACTTCTTAATATGGTCAGACCAGAGTCACAGAAGAGGCATGTTTAAAAAAGTGTAAGCCCCACCTTGTTTGAGGAGATGTATTTAAGTAAAACCAAACCCAGAGATGCTTCGGTTGTTGTTGTTGTTGTTGTGCAGGCAACTCGGCTTTATGGTATGATAATAAAGAGTGATTTTTCACAAAATTGGCAGAAACTACTACAAATGGCGCCCGAACAGGGACAGAAGAGAGCAGAGTCATTACATCGTGGGCTGGCTGGGAAAGCAACACAAACAGGTGGCCACCATTAAAAGGTAAGAAACTTTTGCTTATATATAAAAGTTTGTGTTGCTTGCCAGTTTACCTGTGGCGGTAAGCAGAGGTTAAATTGGGCCGGAGCGCACCGGAGCGCAGCTCCGCCTCCTCGGGTCCACAACACACCCTGCCGGAGCTCAGCTCCGTCTCCTTCAGCACCAAATATTGTTATTCCACTTGAATTATTTTTAATCTCCTGACTCCTGACAAATACATGGCATATGAGACCGAATAATATACACAGAGACACCCAGGCTACATGGAATTATCAGCCGTCATAAATGCATTAATCGCTGATTCAGCACCCCGCCCACAGCCATCAAGGGAAAACTGTCACAATTCTAAGCGTAACAGCGACGTTACCATGGAAACCCGCTAAAGGCTAGAGCGATCGAATATATCCTGCTCCTTTCTGTAACTTTATCTCAGTGTTTCTCAACTGGTTTTTACTTCAGGACAGATTTTATATTGGACATCAAGTGTCGACCTGCCATAGATTAAACATAACCTATATTTAATGTATCCTGAGATGCATTTCCTTTTATGTTGCATAATTTTGTTCATGGTTTTTCAGTACATGAACATGCATCAAGTGACATTATTTTTGTTGTTGATGTCAAAATCTACAGAAACTGTACTTATATGGGCCCATTATTATGACATTTGTTACCTAATATTAAATTTTTATACACTGAAGGAAAGGCTCCTCATTAACATGGTTAGGTCAGTGTTAGTCTTAAATAATAGTAATAATAATAAATTAATGTATTTATGAAAAATACATACTAGCTTAAACCAAGGGCGTGTCTAGGGGGAGGCAGTGCCTCCCCTAGGATAAGCTCTGCCTCCCCTGAGAATTTGAGAGCTTCAGCCCCGAATGTTTTGAGTGTAGCCCTGAATGTATTTTGAATAGTTGACTGACAAATATGAAACCGGACAAAAGCCTATGTAAACCCCCGAAATCATAAGTTGCCTTATTTCATTGTGCTTTGGCTTTGCACATACTGCATACAGCCTGTAAAAATAGACATAGGCATAATCTAGCCTATAGAATAAGTTCCTTTGCTGTCGGTAGCCTATGGGCGACTCCGTTTCTTCCTCTCTGTTGAATATGCAGCAGGTAGAGCAGGAGCTTGCACAGTCTTTGACATCAACTAACGTTACTTAGTGGCGAGTTAACGGCAATTAGTAGGAAAGACAGCAAAAATTAAGCAAATGAGGCTTTGGGGATTTTTCCGAAAGAAGTCAGTGGGTAAGAATTCACATTTGTTTTTGTCCTTAAATTCTTAAGATCATCATCTAGCTGGCTTTCACCCATAGTAGGCTAAACCTCAAGAGTTGTAGCCTCTAACCTCCTTGTTTAGATTGACACAGCTTGGTAGCTCCGAGTTAACGCAGTCGCTTCTCACGCGGTTCGAGCCCCGTTCGGAGCGTACTTTTCTTGTTTATCAGATGTTGTTTTCGCTAAGGATAACCAATAAGCATTAACATAAAATGTATGTGTGACTTGTTTTGTGATATTAGTTTGTAGTAAATATACACTTTGATTTGATTAAATGGTTTTGTAGAGTGTAGCAAAGATGAGCAACAGACTGAGGAGCAGCAGCAGCAGCTGTGCCAGAATCAGGCATGGAAACTGGTAACAGTTAATAAGTCACTTTAATTTAGAGAACGTTAAACGTGAAACATTGTTTATCTCAATGATCCTAATGAAAGGATTTTGACAGATGAATTATTCTCATAGAGATGATGACAATTATATACAGTTCGGTGCCATAGTGTGTCAATGAACTTAGACTAAAGTCATTCATGTATTGCTTTAACTTAGGATCTTAAACATCATTTTGACTATTTATGTCAAAAAATATAAATTATTTATATTCAATATTTTTTTTACATCACTTTACTCACTATAATATAACTCTTTTGTGATGACTTTATGTTAATGTACATGAAAATTCAAGAATCATGATAGATCTTAGGGCAATCCCACTGATCTGCTCTTCCCAATACATTTTCTTCAATGGTATTGGTCTACAATTTGACATATGTAGCACTTGATGAATTAGTTGTTTGAAGCTGATTTGCAATAAGTTATGTGCTGTATCTGTTCTTTTGCATCACAGATGATTCAGGGAGGAGAGAGGATGTTGAGGATAACACTAGAGTGGAAGATTTAGGAACTGTAGAAACAGGCCCAGCCAGAGCAGAACTCAAAGAATACCCTCTCACCAGCTTTGGACTACAGAGAAGTGGTTGCTAGTGTGAAAATAAAATTGTCTGGGCTAAGCCCCCGATGTCCTTCAATGCTGGAAACGCCTCTGCATCTGATGATAAATTACAATTTAAAAGTGGATTGTTTTGTGCATATTTTTCCATCGCTAGCAGATGAGTGAGGTCTGACACAACAAAAATCCAGTTTCAGCCCTATAGTCTAATAGGGGCCCTGTGCCTATCTCTGGGTTCCTGGCTTAGAAAAAGATATGCACTAAAACAGATTGTGTTTAGTATAGCTTAATTTTGCGCCAATTTTTTCAATTGTTTATGTTGCCCCCAAACAAGCCAAATGCCCCCCAAACATGATATCCTGGTAACCCCTCTGGCTTAAACACATCTTGAAATTTAAACTGCCACTGTTGATGTCTACATTCTATCTTTAGATTATTTCATATGAAACTGAAACATTTTGTCAAAATATAATAGTTACATTTACTCTTGTAAAATCCTGAAACAAATTTGTAAACGTGATTGTGTGTAATATTTTAATATTGTGTAATAGTTCATATTTTTTACTATTTTGGTTAAGGAGCCACATCGGGTTTTAAGTAGTGCATGGGGTTCCACATTGTATTGCTTTTGAGATACAATGTTCTGCATTTATTTGGTTTTTGTAACTTTTAAGCCCAGAAATAGTTGTGTAGCTACTCAATTTTCTGAAGTGTATCTGTGACTAGTGAGACTATTCTGCAATTGCCTAAAGAATTGTATTGCTCTACAAAGATAGATACTTTTCTATCAGGCATTAAAAACTCAATAAAGGCAGAGATTATACATTTATTTTGCCAACTCTACTTCCCTGTTCATTTATTATTCAGTTTGAATAATAATAAAAAAAAATGTATAGAACGACTAATGTTTGTCGCAAAGCGGACGAGTTTACACTTTATTTTCTTTCTAAAACTTGTCCTGATGCATTTCTCCTCGATGGTTTTTCAACACTCAACAGAATAACACAGGCTGCATGAATATGATAAATAATTACTGCATGAGTTACATTAACATTCAGGTGCGAAGGGACTTCCAACGTTTCTAAATTGCACAAATAAAAAATACATTTACATATTCGTCTCTGGCTTGCAATATTTTCAAACATGTTCATTTCATACATTTTCCGAGGGTGAAATCCATTGCCTGCCTGTTAACATTCAAGATAAAAAATAATAATAAAATAAGTGAATTGTAAAGTATTTGTCTTTGTTTGAATAACTACTCAACCCTAACTTACATTTACATTTATGCATTTGGCAGACGCTTTTATCCAAAGCGACTTACAGTGCAATTATTACAGGGACAATCCCCCCCGGAACAACCTGGAGTTAAGTGCCTTGCTCAAGGGCACAATGGTGGTGGCCGTGGGGTTCAAACCAACGACCTTCTGATTAACAGCCCTGTGCTTTAGCCACTACACCACCACCACTCACACTACTTACACATTAATACTGGAAAAAGAGCCCCTTTGGTGTAAAAACACATTAAGTCATTTTACGGCGGGATTTAGAATGATGACCATTCACCGTAAATTAGGGCTCCCCCTCCCAACAGAAGCCAATTTAAACACTGGTGGTAAGAATGCTCAAAAAGCTCTTCTAAACCAATAAGGAAAATAAAATAAAAAGAGGGTTTTGATTCCAGAAGAAATAATTGCATGGAATGATCTGTTTTCTACTGTTACGTGGGCCTTGATGGATAACAGTAAAAGAAAAAAGAAAAATAAAACTTAAATATATTCCTCATAAGTTAAGGAACTAATATATATTCCTCATAGGCTGAGGAAAGATTCCGCTCATTGGCTGAGAAAAATATTACTCATTGGTTGAGAACTTAAAAATATTCCTCACAGGTTAAGGAACTAAAAATAAATCATGCAGGTCACCTAAGAGGGGTGAAAAGTTGTCTTTCACTGTGTTGAGGAAGTGAATCAGTGATGGTAAAATAGTTGTGTTTTAGTATTTTAGTTTATTTTTTGAGAGCTCTGTGTTTATAAAGGCCTTGTGTTTGTAAAAGTGTGATCATTTCTGTGGTTGTGAGAGTATCTGTGTTTGAATGTGTGTGAAGAGTGAGTGTGTATGAAAAAGTATGACTGAAAAGTTAACTCGCAACTGGCTGGAAAACATTTAGTCTTGGCTGTTCTTAGTCTAGCAGCTGTTGATTGGAATGTGCTAGAGCATAACTCCTAAACTAGACTGTAACATAAAAGTAATGGACTTCATACAGATAATCTATACATTCAAGAGGTATAACTGTGCTTGGAGAAAAAGTTCATATTAGAGTGACGAGTAAGAATATTTAAATTATAAAGAACTGTAAAGTGACTTAATTCCATTTGAGAAATCACATTATCTGGACAAATAATACAGCTTTGAGTCCAGTGTATTGCATTAAACTGAAGTCAACTAAGTAATTGGAATTTAAACAAAGGTTGTATTTAAGATAAGTGTTGTTATATTACACAAGGTAAAACTCCAGTGGAAATACTAAAATCTAGAAGTCCACTGTGTAAAATCTCAAAGAAATGAGAAAGCAAAATAAATAAATAATAAAGTGACGTTTGTGTATTGTTTGAACTTTGTGTATTAAAAAGTAAAGGTGAAAGAAATTGGAAAAATTGTTTCAAAATATTGCCATTGAAGATTAGTGTAGAAGGAAATACATTTAAAAAATAAGAGATTCATTTATTCTCTAAATGTATTGATTTATCTAAATTAATAATACTAAAATATTTTTTCATTTTTATATGCCAAGTAAAAATGAAGAAAGAACCAGTGAAGAAATAAAAACTAAGATCTAGATGAGGACTAATCCTAAAAGGAAATTGACAAACATATAGGAAATGTATTCATGTATGGGGTATAATAATTCATATATTAGAAGAAGATAAGGAAATTGATTTAGAAAGACATTTAGATTAAAAGGTTAATAAATAAATAAAAAGATAAGAGTAAAAACTAAAAACAGGAAAAGTATATAGTAAGAATAAAGTAAGAGATATGTCCAGGAAGTTTAAAATTTACTGAGAAATATGAGGCAGGCCAGGAAAAAACTGAGGAATGCAGAGGAGGGTAAAATGACAGGGTTGTTTTTAAAAATACCTCCTTATGTGACCCCAAAGGTCAGCTCCCAAAGGTCAGCTCCAAATACTTTAGATAGAATGTGGATGGTATTTCTCTTAGTGAGGCCAGTAGTTATCAAAGCCACAGAAAATGGGAAAGGGAGATTAAAAAGAAGGATTTTAAAATTGGAATATGAAAAGTAAATCTTAAATGTGAAAATGTCACATTCATGTGTCTGTTTTATGTTCTGTCTAGTCCAATATGAGAGAATAACATTTTCAACAATATTAAATTAAACTGTAATGTCTTGATATATACATTTAAAAACCCATGATTCTATGTTTTATTTTTGATGTGTTTAAATATATCTGGAGAACAATGTACATGTGTGTGCAACTTTATTGGTGTAAACTTGATCAACCAACAAAAATAAGACAGATAGTGTTTATTATTTTTGCTAGGGAATGTCTGACTGGAGAGATTGAGTGAGACCTGAGAGTGCTCTTAATAGAAACAGATCCTGCGCTCTGTAAGGAGAGAGAGCAGGAGGCCTATACCCTGTGTCTCTCTTGATCTCTCCACTCAAACAAAGGGGCCCCGAATTTAGAAAAGATAGGTAGATAGAAAATTCTTTTAAGATTAGATATTTTTCTTTTATTTCTTGTTTTATATATACAGTGTAGGCATTGGTTGATCATGGGTACACTGAAAGCTGTCACTGAGACGAGAATTAAAGAAAATAAATTTAAGAATAATTTAGATCATTTCATGTTCTCTACTGTTCAAATTTGCTTAGAGAAGTTTTTTCTTGGGTTCTTCTGTGACTAATCATGCCAGTTAAAATTGAAATAAGTCCCAATATGTGGTGTATTTGATTAAAAAAATATTGATAATGTTAAGGAAAAACTGGTAATAGGTACTAGGTGAAAACCCATAGAGAAACATTAAGATACAATTGATTATCATAAATAACTTGATGTTCGTGTGTCTATTCTGTGTGTTTTATTGATGCTAACTATGTTTTACTCTTTCTGTTGTCAGCATTGTATAAGTCATTTCAATAACTCATTCTGAAACCAGTCTCTCACCATTGTAGATGATCTGGCCAAATGATTTATTGAAGAAGCTTATATTGCAGGAGTAAGTCCAGAGAAAAGAAAAAAGACTGAGAAATACAGTATGTGGGCTATTATATGATTGACACTCCTACTATCATGAATGCTGGTAATCATTACTGAATTGACATTTCAATTGTGGATTCAAATTTCTCTTGATACGTTGATTTCAGTCATATATGACTAATTGGATGTTTGATTCTCCAACTGCCATCCATTGGCTCAATATCCATGTCTAAATTGTTCTGAGGGTCTAAATTTAAATCCAGCATCTAATTGCTAATTTATTGATGTGAAGGTTAAATATTAAAACTTAATGGCAAAGTAAGAGTTACATATTGGATTGTTTACTCCCCTAAATTTTCCAAAGACTACCCTCACTTTAAAGAAAAAGATTAATGAGTACTACAAGGAGTTAATTAAGTGTCTATTTCTAATAAGCTATTTCTATTTTGAGTTAAATCCATGAAAATACAATTTTAGAGGTATACAGTTTATGCACAGTGACATCTGTCTCTGCTATTTAACTGAATAATTTATCATGAAATGCTGATAAGTATAAGAGGATAATAACTGAAAGGATTTAATGTATTTTACTGATCAATTATTGCAAAACACAATACATTTGTCTGAACTTCCATTGTGCCACTTTACTATATTATTTTGTTTAAAATCTTTAATTTCTTTTTTGTTAATTTAAAAAGGTGATTTATGTTGGTTTATTTGACATAATGAAAGTTCCTTCTCCTGAGAAAGAATAGGAAAAGGGATTAAGTAATCATAAGGAGGTTTATTGACTTAAAAAACAAAAACATACATTTCTCAATGGTCTGAAAACAAATGCGCATTATTATCATTGCGCGAGGAGGGAAGGGATGAGAGAAGTAGAAATTCTAGAAGTTTTCTTGAAGATGGTTTAAAATGGGAAAGGTTGAAAGCAGAAAATATAATTAAATATATTTGAGTATATTATTTCATTAAATTACATTTATCACTATTCTCACTGTTGTAGAATTACATAAATGTGTTATTGTGATTTTCTAAGGAAAAAAAATGAATAACTGTAACAACAGTGTGAAGGAGTGGAATATCTCTCTCCAAATTCTTTCCCTCTCACTCTCAGTTTAAGTTTTTTAAGTGGGCTAAAGGCATATCTCTAAATTGTTTTATTTTCTTTTGATTTTATTTTCTTTTATATGGGAAATGATGTGATTTGACAATAATGTTAGAGACAGTAATATGAAGGAAAGGTTCAAACAGCTTTCCTCATCATGATTAAAGATTTGTTATATTCAGAGGGCAATTTGAAGTGAAGTGTTCACAGTGAAAGATAAGAAATTTGGTTGAATGTACATCTGTAAGAATAAATGTAGGTTCTAAAACTACCTAGAAATAAATTAAATTAAAGTGATTTAAATTAAGCATCTTAGAAGCTTGACAGAGGCGACCCTGTATTTTGATTTGTTCTGATGGTTAGTCTTCACCAAGAGACAAGGTCTTTTGTGACCTTTGCTAAATGAAAAAACATAACAACTTGAATGGAAATTAGTGAACTGTAGATGAGTTCAATTTTACTTTTAATTTGGAAAATTTCAATAGATTGTTGAACTGTGAATAATGCTTTGTGAATTTAACCATGTTTTGGACTGTCTCAATGTTTGAGCAGTTGTAGATGGCTCCATTGGCTGTGACGGTTCTCAGGTGATGCTCCCTGAAACAAGGGAAAATATCTGTTTGCTGATACCAGATTATTAAAGATTGGATAGAAAGACTGAGCGGTACCGAGACCAGAGACAAAAGATGATGACCCAATGACGGGTAAATTTCTCCAGTGGCAAGAGGTGTGGACCCAATGACGGGTAAAGACTCTCCAATTGCAAAATGAGAGCTGCCTAAGACAGGGCGCCACCACCCTGGAAACATGCCCAAGAAGGGTGAACTGGGTTTAAGGAAGTGGATGGATGCTTTTAGGAAAGAAGCATCAAAAGGGAGGTCTAGAAGAAACCTGCCAGAAGTTGTGAGTTCCACTCAACCCGACTGTGTCTTAATAACCGCTTTATTAAAATATTTTATCACAGCGATAAATACCAAGCATTCTATCACTGTGTTATCAGGGGATCACACCCCGTGTAGAAGACCAATTACAGATTGATTTTGGAGTTAAAGCTTTGAGAACCGTTGCATACAAAGAAGTGCCTAAATTATTCAAGAAGTATTAAGCAAACCTGGGACTGTTTGCATGATGAAAAATTATTTTTGTTTATGTTTTTATTGAACTCATGTACATTTTAATAATAATGAAGAATGGAAAAAGAAAATATGGTGGTTACTAAAAAATGTACATGGCCTGGCTTGTTTATAGCAATTTAAATAGATTGCTTAAAGAAATAGGGTGCACAATTAGCTAAAATTAATATAATATTTGGATAAAAACATTGTGGAAGGAATAATATTCTGTTGTGTGTTACCATTGGTAAAAACATTATTTATTCAAGCAACAGTAAAGCAGATGACTTTGATCGATGTGAATGCCCAATGCAATGGCAACTACCCTGAATGGACAGAAAGACCAAATTGGGAGGAAATTTATTCCTTCAATGAATATATAAGAAGATATGAAGAACCACACCCTGGGTGTAAGTGCTGGCTAACCTCTCCCAAAAGGGTGACCCTCTACGATGCACAAAGTATCTGGGTTGAAGACATCTACACTACAAGCAAGAACTCTTAAAATTAGGATGAATATTTTGTTTGATACACTCTAAACTGTGACAACCAAAAACAAGACCAAACCAGGAGCACGCACATGCTTAAATATGTTAATTTGTGACTATAAAGTCACAGAGGAGGGAATATGTAGTATATTTTTATCAAGTTAAGTATACATTAATCAGGTGTAATCAATGTAAACATTGTTGATGTGTACCACAGTTATATCTGACAGGCAAACATACAGTTTGCTGTGTGTGCATGAAGGCCTGTGGTCGTAATAGAATGTGTACTCAACATATGTGTGACATTTGAAGGTATGTGCAAAAACAGGAATAGCATTACTTGGGGGGCTCTCATGACCGCTGGGAGAATTGATCTCTTCCAAAGGTGGTTCTGTTACTTCTTAATATGGTCAGACCAGAGTCACAGAAGAGGCATGTTTAAAAAAGTGTAAGCCCCACCTTGTTTGAGGAGATGTATTTAAGTAAAACCAAACCCAGAGATGCTTCGGTTGTTGTTGTTGTGCAGGCAACTCGGCTTTATGGTATGATAATAAAGTCTATTCTTCTGAAATCAAAACCCCAAAGATGTTGAGTGATTTTTCACAAAATTTGCAGAAACTACTACAATGTCCCCCTCTCTTATTTCAAGCAATTTGATAGCATAGCGAAGTCCTTCATTTAGAATGGTAAAGGTCCCCGATTACATTTCAGTAAGTTATGTAGGCCGACAAAGGTGGGCAAGGCCTACCCAAGATTTAGTTTCATTATTACACATTTGGTTTCAGATGTTTGGCTCATTGTTCGCATCCACCAGAGAGAGCCCCTCCCTGATTTTTCCAGCTAGTGATGCAACGGTGTGTCTTATGCAATTCAAGATTTTACATAGATTCTATTGGACCCCCTCTAGATTGTATAGGCTTGGTCTTAAAGACACGCCCACCTGCTGGCGATGCCAATCAGAAGATGGAGACACAACCCATGTTTTTTGGTGGTCTCTCAAGATCCAAGATTTTTGGATGAGGGTTCAAATTTTTATATGTGATGTATTTTACTTAAATTACAATAACATTTTACTTTGCCCCAGACTCTGTATTCTAGGCAATGGGTCGGTCATTGATGTAGGAGATGGGTCCTGACTGGTGTCATGATCAGAAGACAGGTCATCCTTAAGGGATAGATTCAGCTGGAGCACCCTCTTTTTCGGAGTGGTGCAGGGTAGCGGCATTTGATGAGATGGTATATATATATATATATATATAAATAAAAGGCTGGACAACATGGGTTTATTTAATAAAAAAACAGGGTAGTTATTTTTTGTTGTTGTTTTGTTTTATTCTAAGTACTTTCTGTTGGTTTATTGTTTACTTTTTTTATGTGTCATTATTAATTTACTATCAGACCACTGTCATGTTTATTTAATCTGTCATTGGAATCAATAAAAATGGTTAATAACCAAATAAATAAAGCACATATATGAATCATAAAAGCAATCAATAAAACTAGTGGTATAATCCATGTCTTCTGAAGTGATATAATAGGTGTGGGTGAGAGACAGATGTAACATTTATGTAAAAGGAAACTCATGGATCTGTTGATCTGAGATGTGTGCAACAATCACCACAGATGAAACAACAGGAACCTGTGACAGATTATGACATATTTCAGTTCAAGTGTGTAACTGTAATTCTCACAGACATTTAACTCATTCTACACACTGTCCACAGATCTGTGTCTTAAGTTGCAACAACAGCGTTTTATTACTAGTATCTGACACAAGATTACATAAACCATTTCTATTAATAATTCTCTGTTTAAAGAGTCTGAATAAAGTTTGCTGATTAGTAACGAATATACAATAATCATATGTTTATGTGTATGTTTTCAAAAGAAATGAACAGTAACCCGCAGACCATCTCATTAAATCGTATTTACCATATATCAGCACAAACTGATCCCATTACCAGTACAAACATCTGACCTTTAATTATCTCAATGGAAAATATTCAGTAAACTGAATATGAATATGATATTCTGTGATTGGATCCTCATGAATAAAAGTGTGATGAACGTGAGCAGAAGTGTCACTGCCAGATGTCTTTGTTCTCATGGAAGTGATGCAGGTGATCAGAGTATCTGCAGGAAGAGAGAGTTAAAGCACACAATAATAGAAGTGCTCGATTGTGATTAGATGAAATAGTCAATCATATCAGATGGTAAAATCACTCACTTTTTTGCACAAAACGCAGCACAGTCCCGACCGATGCTCTCACTCCACGCGGCCTTATACAACACCTGACACACACACACACACACAGTATAAAAATTAAAAAAATTTAATTGATCAATTGTCACACATTATCCATACATTTCTGCATATACATGGTGAAATTATTTATTTTTCACATATCCCAGCTAAGCTGGGGTCAGAGTGCAGGGTCAGCCATGATACAGCACCCCTGGAGCAGATAGGGTCAAGGGCCTTGCTCAAGGGCCCAACAGTGGTGTCTTAGTGGTGCTAGGGCTTGAACCCCTGACCTTCTGGTCAGTAACCCAGACCCTCAACCGCTGAGCCACCACTGCCCTAAAAATATACATACAGTGGATATAAATAGTCTACACACCCCTGTTAAAATGCCAGGTTCTTGTGATGTAAAAGAATGACACCAAGATAAATCATGTCAGACATTTTTCCACCTTTAATGTGATCTATAACATGAACATTTCAAATGAAAAACAAACCGAAATCTTTTTTTATTTTTTATTGAATTTTTCTGCATGGAACATCAAATCAACAGATAACAACACTGATTTTATGAAATTATCATTCCACCCTATTGGTACCCCAGTTAAAACCTCCCTAAAACAACAACCTACGACTTTCCATAAAAAATAAATAAATAAATAAATAAATAACAATATATTATAATATTATAATAAAAATAATAAAATAATAATAGTAAATAATAATACAAATTTGTTTAATAAGTATATACATACACACACACGCACGCACACACACACACACACAAGTATATATATATATATATATACACATATACATACACACACAAACATACATGGATATAGGAGAGAAGACTCTTAGCTTAAGTGTCTTGAGAGTTAGCCAGCAAATAATCTAAAAAGGGTCGCCACAGTTTATCGAAGGTACCTAAGGCACCAGTGAGTGACAGCCTGATTTTTTCCAATTTAATGCAAATGAACACTTCTTTCAGCCATGTATCAAACGAAGGGGGTGAGACATGTTTCCACTTCAAAAGGATGAGACGTCTCGCTTGTAGAGTGGTGAAGGCTAGAGCCTTTTGAACCGCAACTGAAAGGTTGACATCAACTGCCATTCTGAAAATTGCCAGTAGTGGATTTGTATCAAGATCTATGGCAAAGGCATCCCTCAAAGTTTTAAATATTTTTGTCCAGTACTAGAGTAATTTAGGGCACTCCCACAGCATATGAATGAGATCTGCTGGTGAGTGCTTGCATCTATTACATGCATCAATGACAGAGGGATATATTCTAGCAAGTTTAGCATTAGTATAGTAAACTCTATGTAGAATCTTACACTGTATTAGGCCATGTCTTGCACATATAGATGATGTGTGAGTGAGATCAAGAATACGATCCCAGTGTTCCCAATGATCCCAAGTCCTCCTCCCAAGCACACCTGGCCTGACTTGCAGAGCCTGGATTGATATTATGAATCAGATTATAAATGACAGAAATACAATGTTTGGAAGATGGTTCGAGCCCTAAGAAGTCATCCAATGGAGATTCAGGGGGGCGATTCAGAAAGTGAGGGAATGGTTTTTGTACAAAGTGCCTGATTTGAAAGAAACGAAATAAGTAGGTCAAATCTCTTGGAAAGGCTATTAAAGGATGAGAAAACTCCACTCTCATAGAGATCATCAATGGTCTTTATGCCTTTATCAAACCATATTCAAAACGTCTCATCCATATTAGATGGTGCAAAACAGTGGTTTTTGAAAATCGGAGAGAAGGTGGAGGACTTATGCAAACCAGTGTGCTTTCTAAATTGAGCCCATATCTTAACTGAGTAAGATACTACTAAATTTGAACTAATGTTGGCAGGCAATGGTAATTGGGAGCATATAACCGAATAAAGAGAGAGGCTCGCCGATGACTGTTCCAGATAGGCCCAGCAAGGATGTTCAGAATTCGGATCGTTCCTTCAGTGTAAAATTTTCTGGATATTGCAAGCCCAATAATAGTGCAAAAAATTTGGCAGTGCAAAACCTCCTTTATTTTTAGGGAGCTGTAATATTGTTGATTGTACTAATTCAAGCTGGTCTATTTCCCCATAAAAAGGAAGTTATTAATTTGTCCAAATCCATAAACTTTTTCGTAAGGTAAACTGGAATATGTTGAAATAAGTACAAAAACTTGGGAAGAATAGTCATCTTAATTAGGCTTATACGCCCAGCAAGAGAAAGAGGCAGGTTAGCCCAGCGTTCCATGTCAGATTCACAATTTTTAAGGGGACAAAATTAGAAACATACGTTCCAGTCAAGGGTTTGGTCACAAAAATACCCAAATATTTAAATCCCTCAGCCGCCCATCTAAAGGGTAAATGTGAATGTGCAAGGTTGTCTGCTACAGAATTTACAGGGAACAACTGACTCTTATGAAAGTTAATCTTATACCCTGACATTTTACCGAAATGGTTTAGAATGTCCAAAATAATAGGAACAGAAGTCTCAGGATCAGAAATAAAAAGTAGAAGATCGTCTGCATATAGGAATAATTTATACTCCTTACCTAGACAATTGATAGCTTTAAAATGTGCATCCTCACGAAGCCAGATAGCTAAGGGCTCAATGGCAAAAAGCAAAGGCGACAGAGGGCAACCTTCTGAAGTAAAAATGGAGGTGAAACCACACCATTAGTTAACACTGATGCCTGTGGGGAGACATACAATAGCTTGATACAGGAAATAAAGCTATCATCAAAGCCAAAGCTTTCCATTACACGAAATAGATATCCCCATTCGACTCGATCAAATGCCTTCTCCGCATCAAGAGCCAAAACCACGGCACATCTGAACTAGGCATAATGAGAATATTAAAAAGTTTCCTTGTATTATAGAAAGAATGTCTTCCAATCATAAAAAACTGTTTGGTCAGCCAAAATTATTTGGGGCAACACTTGTTGTAAGCGCAAAGATAAAATCTTAGTTAACATTTTATAATTTTAACTAAGTGTAAGTAATCCCACACAATAAGGGGTCTTTGTCTTTTTTGGCAATCAAAGTGATTGATGCTAACGACAGGGTGGGAGGTAGGCAGCCCTTAGAAAAAGCCTCGTTAAACATTTTCTGTAGTGCAGGTGCTAGGGATGTAGAAAACGCTTTATAAAACTCTGTAGTAAACCCGTCAGGGCCTGGTGACTTGCCATTCTGTAAAAGTTTGATAGCTTCCAACACCTCAGAAACTGATATTGGATCACCAAGGGTTCTAGCAATAGCACTATCAATGTTGGGAAAGGTAATCTTATCCAAGGACCATTCCCCACAGTCAATGCATAAGGGAAGTTCAGAAGTGTAAAGGCCTGAGTAAAACTCAGAAAAATTCTATTAATTTTATATGAATCATGAAAAATTTCTCCCTGTGGTGACCTTATTCCAGTAATCAGCCTTGATGCTGCTGAAGCTGTAGCTTGATGAGGCAATAATTTACCGGCCTTATCACCCAGTTCAAAAAAACGTTGCCTAGACTTAAGCAACTGCGTTTCAGCCTTTTTCGTGGTCAAAAGATCAAATTCCATTTGCAGACGCTCTTTATACAGATCTTTATTTGGATCAACAGCATACTGACGATCTAAACTTTGTAGGTCTTTCAGGATTGTATCTAATTTAAGCTTGTCAGCCTTATTTGTACCAGAAAAATAAGAAATTATCATACCTCTTAAATATGCCTTGAACGTTTCCCAAAGAGTCCCTCTACTAATACTTGGCACATCATTAATAAAAAAAAAATAGGGCTATTTGTTCAGTCAAAATGTTTTTAAATCGTCTCTAGCCAAAAAGAAAGAGGGGTAGTGCCACTGCTTAGGCAAAGGTATGAACTGAGAGAGATTAATGTCAACGGAGGTGGGAGCGTGATCCGAAATAACAATGTTGTGATATTCACAGCTCAATAGTTTTGAAAGTAATCTGTTGTCTAATAAAAAAAAAATCTATCCGTGAATAGGAGTGATGAACATGGGAGAAAAATGAGTAGGCCCTATTTGTGGAAAATTTTGATCTCCAAGGATCAGACAGCCTTAGTCGTCCAGCAAAGATATTCAACATTTTGGCTGAGTTAGTTAACACACAAGGTTTGCTCGAGGATCTATCTAAAACAGTGTCTTGAACAAAGTTAAAGTCACCCCATAATAACATGTCTTCTATCAATATCAGGAATGGATGAGAAGAAATTGGATATAAACATGTCATCATCCCAGTTAGGGGCATAAATACTTGCCATAACGACAGGTATATCTTTAAGTTTGCCAGTAATTATAGCATAACGGCCATTAGGATCGGACAAAACATTTTCCAACTCGAAAGGGGTACTTCTGTGAATAAGAATAGCAGCTCCTCTTGCACGTGCACTAAACTTTGAGTGATACAAATGGCCCACCCATGCTCTTTTAAGTCGTTGAATGTCACTTGACTTAAGATGGGTTTCTTGGAGAAAAAAAACATCACCCCTAAGATGTTGGAGACGAGATAGAACATGGCTAATTTTAACATTATTATTATTCACCCCTTTAACATTCCATGATATGAAACGAGTACTGGAACTCTCTTTAGTCTTAGCCATTATCAATCTGCCACAAGACAGTTTTATATCTGAGCAAAACATAAAAAAGAAAAGAAAAAAGAAACACTTCAAGTGAAATAAAATGAAACAAAGCAAAGTTGCAAACTATGGCAAACAAACGAAAAAACAATTCAAGATCCTAAATCCCATTCCTAACATATCAACCCAAAACAACGCAGAGAACCTGCTAAACATCCACATCTCAATGTAATTTATCAAAATATTCGTATTTACTATCAAATTACACAAAGACCTCCGGCTCCACAAAAATATGTAGTTTAGCCCATGAATGAAAAACAAAAACTGATCAAGAACAAAAGCATCATTATACATAACAGAAAGCAGTACACATAGAAGTTCCCCTGAGCGGTAGATGTACTAAATTACAGTCTTATGATCATCCAGGAGCAAAATGAGCAAGAAGAGAAAAAAAAAGTAAATGCCCAGTACGAGTTCAGTGAGTCTCTGTACTCTTAAAACATTGTAACAAACACTATGAGCTCAGGTGTCCAGATTACTGTATATTAGATGATACATTAACTAGTTAAATCTAAAGCACAGCATCGGGTTAGTGAGCAGTAGACTCGAGTTGTCAAAAATAGATTCTAGTTCTGCTCGCGTATCTTCTGTCATCTTGCGCCGGTGGGCTCCGAGAAACTCACCGGCCTCATGAACTGACGATAACCGCCTCTTCTTGCCGTCCGGTGTGGTGATGAAAAGTTTGGATGGGTAGTGAAAAGATGGTCTTCGATCCAGCTGGTACAGCTCCTTCATCACTGCTCGATATTCTGCACGCATTTCCAGAACTTTGGGATTATAGTCCTCATTGATGAAAATCGGGTTACCACGATACCGAAGCTTTCCTCTTAGTTTGCGGGCTTCTTGAATTACCAAATCCTTGGTCTGGAACTTATGAAAGCGAATAATAACAGATCTAGGTCTGTCTCCCAACTTTGGTTTCGCTGTGAGGGCGCGATGAGCACGATCCAACTCAGGAGGAGAGGTAAACAGGCTCACGCCAAAAACCTCCACTAAGAGCTTCGAAAAGAAAGTGGACGGATGAGGGCCTTCAATCGTCTCAGGTAAGCCGAAGATGTGTATGTTATTTCTGCGGCTCCTCCCTTCTAAATCCATAACCTTAGCTTTGAGTTTAGCATGTTCGTCAGCTAAAGTTGCATACTTAGACTCTAGGGTTCCGATACACAGGCTGCTCGTGTCCGCACTTGTTTCAAGTGAGAGAAGTCTCTGTTCGTGGTCATTGACAGTTGTACATAATGTGTCCAGTCTCACCTCAAAGGAGGAAAATGCCAATTTAAATTCCGAAGACAATGCCGCTCTGTGTTCTTCCAGCATCGTCGTCAGAGTTGTCATATCTGCTCGCACCAGCCTGTGCTTCGTCTTTCTTAGTGCGGTGTTTAGATTTCAAAGCCATTTTCACCCCGAACGTTACAAAGTAATAAGCTGACCGATAAACTGTGTTATTAAGTCATTAATGGGCCAAAAAAAAGAAACTTTAAAATTAAAAATGTGGGAGCGCGATCGAGATGCACCTACTCACCACACATGCCAACCGGAAGTCCCAAACTGAAATCTTTTGAGGTGGAAGAAAAAAACCTCACAATAACCTGGTTGCATAAGTGTGCACACCCTTAAAATCAAAAGGTGCTTCAACAAAGTATTAGTTTATTACAACACTCAGTCTTTTTGGGTAGGAGTCTATTAGCATGGCACATCTTGACGTGGCAATATTTGCCCACTCTTCTTTGCAAAAGTGCTCCAAATCTGTCAGATTGCGAGGACATCTCCTATGCACAGCCCTCTTCAGATCACCCCACAGATGTTCAATTGGATTCAGGTCTGGGCTCTGGCTGGGCCATTCCAAAACGTTAATCTTCTTCTGGTGAAGCCATGCTTTTGTGGATTTGGATGCGTGCTTTGGGTCGTTGTCGTGCTGAAAGGTGAACTTCTCTTCATCTTCAGCTTTCTAACGGACGCCTGAAGGTTTTGTGCCAAAATTGTCTGGTATTTGTAACGGTTCATAATTCCCTCCACCCTGACTAAGGCCCCGGTTCCAGCTGAAGAAAAACAGCCCCAAAGCATGATGCTGCCACCACCATGCTTCACTGTGGGTATGGTGTTCATTGGGTGATGTACAATGTTGTTTTTGCGCCAAACATACCTTTTGGAATTATGGCCAAATAGTTCACCCTTGGTTTCATCAGACCATAACACATTTTCCCACGTGCATTTGGGAGACTTGATGTTTGTTTTTGCAAACTTTAGCCGGGCTTGGATGTTTTTCTTTGTAAGAAAAGGCTTCCGTCTTGCCACCCTACCCCATAGCCCATTCATATGAAGAATACGGGAGATTGTTGTCACATGTAGCACACAGCCAGTACTTGCCAAAAATTCCTGCAGTTCCTTTAATGTTGCTGTAGGCCTCTTGGAATCCTCCCTGACCAGTTTTCTTCTCGTCTTTTCATCAATTTTGGAGGGACGTCCAGTTCTTGGTAATGTCTCTGTTGTGCCATATTTTCTCCACTTGATAATGACTGTCTTCACTGTGTTCCCTGGCATATCTAATGCTTTGGAAATTCTTTTGTACCCTTCTCCTGACTGATATCTTTCAACAATGAGATCCCTCTGATGCTTTGGAAGGCTTTTGCTCTGAGATGCAACTAAGAAAATGTCAGGAAAATCCTACTAGAACAGCTGAACTTTATTTGTGATTAATCAGAGTCACTTTAAATGATGGTAGGTGTGTAATGACTTCTATTTAACATGAGTTTGAATGTGATTGGTTCATTCTGAACACAGCCACATCCCCAGTTATAAGAGGGTGTTCACACTTATGCAACCAGGTTATTGTAAGGTTTTTCCATTTTTATTTTTCCCCCATGAAGATTTGAGTTTGTTTTTTAATTTAATTGTTCACATTATAGGTCACATTAAAAGTGGAAAAAGTTCTGAAATGATTTATCTTTGTCTCTTTCTTTTACATGACAAAAACCTGACATTTTAACAGGGGTGTGTAGACTTTTATATCCACTGTGTATATATATATATATATATATATATATATATATAAACACATTCTGCCTGCATTTCCTACTGTGTGTATTTATATTTCTAGTTTAATTCCATTCATGTTTACACAGTCTATTTATTGTCTTACAAGTTTGATATATTTTGTTGTTGTGCACTGTGACCCCTGAAGGATCAACATCATGCCCTACAATGTTTAAAAAAATAAAAATAAAATAAAAAGACAATAAACTTGAACATATAAAGGTCATGTGACGCACCAGGAAGACGAGGCAGTGCAGCATCAGTGTGTAGAAGAAGGCAACAGTTCTGGCCGTCTTATTAGACAAGATGACACGACCCTGAAACACGGAAAGAAGGACTGATGGACACTCAAACGCTCACACAACATTACTGTAACACTGCACAGTGCACACTCACTCCTACTGTAGTGCACACTACAACTCTTTCATACATGAAGTCATTATAATGATTTCACACAACTGCCTCATTGTGCAAGTTGTGTTGTGTTTAGCAGCAGAGTGTATGATCAGGTAATTGAAGATGATTATAGAGTGAGTTTGTGTTGTTCACACACCAGACTGAGTGTGGCTTTATCCCACGGGCTGAGACTCTGATACCTCCTGTGACGCTCCTGAAGAGACAAAAACACACCACAATAAAACACCATATCCCATATGACATGTTCTATATGAACCGTTGCATGTTTCTTACCCGTTTACTGAAAGAGGCGAATGGATCGAGTCTCTCCTCGTACTGAGATGAGTAACGCATTACTGTATCATCACTGTCTCCAGCCTAACAAACAAACAAACAAACAAACAAACAAACCCCTTAAGAACACTTGTGAGTCACTTTACAAAGAGAAGTATTAGCCCCTGTAGTGACGTCATCTATTATCAAGCCTTTTTCTTCTGAGGCACATGTCATTCAATAGTAACAACAACAATGCTGACGGAGGATGGCAGGATCACATATTAGACCACATCTAACTTTTGGAAGGGCTGTTTTACACGAAGTGTTCAGATTCGTTTGAGATGAGATGAGGCAGACTATTTTAATCATGCACCACATGCCAAACCTATTTATCAACACAATCTTTTACAATAAAGGCTTTTATGACGCTACAGATATTACTGTACTACAATTAGGGCTGGACGATACCTCTTCAAAAATGATATCTGGATATTTTTCAGCCTATTGACAATATTCATAATACAGGCATATGCAAAAGTTTAGGCACCCCTGACAATTTCAATGATTTTCATTTATAAATAATTGGGTGTTTGGATCAGCAATTTCATTTTGATCTATCAAATAACTGAAGGACACAGTAATATTTCGGTAGTGAAATGAGGTTCATTGGATTAACAGAAAATGTGCAATATGCATCAAAATAAAATTAGACAGGTGCATAAATTTGGGCACCCTTCTCATTTTGTTGATTTGAATACCTGTAACTACCTAGCACTGATTAATTGGAACACACAACTGGTTTGGTGAGCTCATTAAGCCTTGAACTTCATAGACCGGTGCATTCAATCATGAGAAAAGGTATTTAAGGTGGCCAATTGCAAGTTGTTGTTCTCCTTCACTCTCCTCTGAAGAATGGCAACATTGGGGCCTCAAAACAACTCTCAAATGACCTGAAAACAAAGAATGTTCAAGATTATGGTTTAGGGGAAGGCTACAAAAAGCTATCGCAGAGATTTAAGCTGTCAGTGTCCACTGTGAGGAACATAGTGAGGAAATGGAAGACCACAGGCACGTTTGACCGTCGAGAAGACGTGTGCTGTAGAGCTCGCATCAGCGCAGGCTCTGCAAAAGTGCGCATCGAGGGCACATATCAACCACAAAGTATGCGTGAGTCACATCTATGAGGTAATAAAAATTATTCTACATTTGAAATGTCATAGGATGTCATAGGTCAATATCTTTTGCAGCACTTAAACGTGTTAATCCAGAAGGCCAGTATTTATCCGGAGGTCTCTGTACAGGTTTATTAATGTAATTATAATTTACGCACTGCTGAAGTTTCATCGAGATCAGTTAATGTATGCAGAAGTTATAACACACTTCCTTGCTTTTATGCTCCCTTTATGTGCTTTTTGGAGCTTCAAATTTCATTTGCAATGTGTTCCACATTCAAACCCAAATATCTGACTTTCTGTTGGTCTGTTTGTTCACTAGAGACATAAGAGGGTGATTTCAAAGCATTTTGAAAGTGACACACTTCCTTCTGCCAGTTGGTGGCGCTATAACTTTGACTCACAATAGTCATATCCATGTGATCGGCCTCTTCCTCGCTGGAAGTTTGCACTGCTGAAGTTTCATCGAGATTAGTTAATGTATGCAGAAGTTATAACACACTTCCTTGCTTTTATGCTCCCTTTATGTGCTTTTTGGAGCTTCAAAGTGCTCCCTTTATGTGATTTTTGGAGCTTCAAAGTTTCATTTGCAATGTGTTCCACATTCAAACCACAATATCTGACTAACACACACAAAATGGCAGGGGGCACTCTGTCAGAGAGAGACAGAGAGAGAGAAAAAACACAGAAAGGGAGGGGGCACTCTGTCTCTCAGAGAGAGAAAAATTCCAAGAAATCCACATTCAAACAAAAATATCTGACTTTCTGTTGGTCGGAGCTAATGACTGTAAATTAGAAAGTTGTTCGGCTCGACGAGATCTAGAAGTGTACAGAGTTTCATATTATTACATGCAAGCATGTTGATATATGGACAAGTGTTCAGACCCCGTTCAAGGGGGCGCTGTCGAGCCCCCCTGCCACGCCCGGGTACCAGATTCAGCCCGGCCCTGATGGCCGCGGGTTCTGACCTGTGTGCAAAGTTTCAAGAGTTTTTGAGCACGTTAAGGGCCCCAAAAGTCCCGGAAACCTTAAAAAAAAATATCTTAATGCAAATCTCACCCAACAGAGAAATCCCCTCTCCCTCCCCCTCCCCTCCACTCCCCACATACAGAGAATTGGCAGGGGGCACGTTGTCAGAGAGAGACAGAGAGAGAGAAAAACATAGAATGGGAGCGGTCACTCTGTCAGTCAGAGAGAGAAAAATTCCAAGAAATCCACATTCAAACCACAATATCTGACTTTCTGTTGGTCGGAGCTAATGACTGTAAATTAGAAAGTTGTTCGGCTTGACGAGAACAATATACACGCCGAGTTTTGTAACTGTAGATAGAACTAACTAAGTTATAACACACTTTATGTGTCCATTTTTAGTCCTAAATCAATTTCCTCACCACGGCCAAACCGTTCGAGATATCAAAAATCCGTCCGGAATGTAGCATCCTCAATGTCTTGACTTCATGCCGACCGAGTTTGGTGGCGATTGGATTCATTCTCTAGGAGGAAAATATATAACTCCAGAGCACGTGTTTCCAAACAACCCATAATAGCCGACTTCCTGTTGGGCTGGTGTAAAACTTAGAGCACGAAAGTTGTTCGGCCCGATGAGATCTACAAGTGTACCGAGTTTCATATTATTACATGCAAGCATGTTTGATATATGGACAAGTGTTCGAATCCCATTCCAGGGGGCGCTGTCGAGCCCCCCTGCCACGCCCGGGTACCATCTTCAGCCCGGCCCTGATGGCCGCGGGTTCTGACCTGTGTGCAAAGTTTCAAGAGTTTTCGAGCACGTTAAGGGCCCCAAAACCTTGAAAAACAAAAATAAAAGCATTTTCACTCTTCAGCAAAATCAGTACCCTCCCCACAGACACAGAGAGACGTAGGGTCAGTGAGAGAGGGAGAGAAAATTCTCCAAAACATCCACATTCAAACCAAAATAGCTGACTTTCTGTTGGTCTGAGCTAATGACTGTAAATTAGAAAGTTGTCCGGCTCGATGAGAACAATATAATTACTGAGTTTTGTGACTGTGGGTCAAAGTGTAAAGCAACCCCCCCACTTTTGTCAAAAGGTGGCGCTACTGAGCCCCTGCACCACGCCCGTTTCTGAAACTTTGCACATGTCTACTGGCTAATAAATGTGATGTGTCTGTCGAGTTTCATGTAATTTCAAGTATGCTAAGAGTCTCAAAAGCATCAAAAAAGAATATTCGAGTTTGAAGCGTTGCCGCGGCGACAGTATCGAAGATATCAATAATCCTTTCACATGTCTACATCTGCCGTGTGTTTACATTATACACCTAAAGTTGTAAGTAAATCGGGTAAAAATAAGAGGGTGATTTCAAAGCATTTTGAAAGTGACACACTTCCTTCTGCCAGTTGGTGGCGCTATAACTTTGACTCACAATAGTCACATCCATGCGATCGGCCTGTTACAGCGAACCCACTGCTGAAGTTTCATCGAGATCAATTAATGTATGCAGAAGTTATAACACACTTTCTGTTTCTCTTTTCGTGCCATCATTTCGTTTCCTCGCCACGGCCAAACCGTTCGAGATATCAAAAATCCGCTGTCAATTTTTCATCCTCAATGTCTTGACTTCATGCTGACCGAGTTGAGCTTCAGCCCAGCCCAAATGGCCGCGGGTTCTGACCCGTGTGCAAAATTTCAAGAGTTTTCAAGCACGTTAAGAGCCCCAAAAGTGCCCCAAAAGTCGTAAAAAAAAAAATAATAATAATAATAATAATAATAATAATAATTCTAACGAAAACAATAGGGCCTTGCCTTTTCAAGGCTTGGGCCCTAATAATAACAATTATTAATATCTTGCAGTATTATTTTTTCCTCACCATATTTTGTCATCAGTATGCTTCGATAAAATCTCTTGATTGTTGTCATTAAGTCTATCATCTTGTCTTTGTTATTGTTGTCAAAATAAAATCACTGTCAACAATCGTTTTTGTCAGTAAACTTATTGACGAGTTAATTTCACTCTACCTCAATGAGCACATTTCCATGCACACCAATATGCTGATCACTCGTAAAAATCAGCTTATTTAACAGAATCAGACAAATGAAGAAAACCGTGATTACATGAGATTTGAAATAATCATGTTATTTTCTGCTTTTGATGTCAAACCGTAAAGAGGTGTGCACTTAACACATGCAAATAACGGATAAGCCGGTAAGAACGCTGGTAAAGCTGTTTACATGCCACGTGAAATCATAGTAACGGGCAAAAATCTACCCGTGTCATCCGGTTTACTCTTAGCCGTTTATGACCTTACGGTGAAGGAGCGGCATTTATTGTGTTTACATGACCCCATGCCTTGTCAGCTTATTAAGTATTATCAGAGTGTGCATGAAACCGCTCTCAATGATAAACAGTGTAAATGCTTGTATTTATTTCTGTGTTTGTATTGTGTGACAGTTTTTCTGTCCTGTAAAAGCCTGTCGTGTGTTCTGTCAGTTCTCGTCAAGAGACAAATGAGTGTAAAGTCATGTGGTGACTCACTCTGTTCGGGTAACTCTGCAGGAACTTGATCTTCTCATAGAGTTTGATGTTGTCAGCGCGCAGACTGTCCAATTCACTCTGTAGTGCCTGTAGCGTCTGCTGCAGTGAACCGTTTGCCTGAGGGATGATAAAACAACACATTCAGCCCTCTGAACAACAGGACAAAGTCTTGTGTGTAAGGGTCAGGGGTCAAGTGTGAACTCACAGCCTCCAGCTCTTGATTTCGCAAGCGGAAGCGTTCTCTCTGACTGGAGATAATTGACAGCAGAGAATCCATCTGACCTGGAGGAAGATCTGTCTGAGGAGATCCGCTCGCACCTACACGACACAGATCCACAACTCTATGAGCACACTGAACACAACAAACGTGTGCGAGCACTTCTGACAGATGCATTGCTTTACCTGAGAACAGAGCTGTAGCTTCTTTAACAGGCTCCGGGACGATCAGCACACTGCTGTCTGCACCCTTCAGGATGACAAACACCTTTCACTACACCACACGACCACCATATGATACTGCATGTCACTCATAGAAGTATGAAACGTGTGTTTAAATGTGTTAATGTAGAGTTGTTGTAGGGGTGCATCACTTAAGGTTTGTGGACATCTACCATATTTGTTAAGGCTCTTTATTATTCTGTGTCCTCTGCCAGTAAAGTCTTTGGCAGTCCAGAGAAGCACACTGATTAGGGCAGATCTCAATGTTCCTGGAGCCAGTTTTGGGGTCTCTCTCTCAATTCCTCTAGCACCACCAGCAGATTAAACTTTGAATCGAATGGCTCAAACACAAAATTCCTGGGACTTTCTAACAAACTACATTTTCCACAATTTAGAATTTTGCCAACTTTCCAACTCGTCCCACAGCTTTCATCTATTATTCCCCAAATTTTGGTTTCAAACATTTATTTATTATTATTAAAATTCATTTTGATAGATCAAACTTTTCACATGTGACACATCAATAAACTTGCTTGTATGTGTGCGTGTGTGTAAGGAGTGTGTATGCTAGGTTGAAAATCTTAAGCACTAATTGATGTATATTCATATTTATGACCACACACCTGGTCAGCTTTTTAAGCAAAATTGGTGTAAGATTGTTCATGTAAACGCACTCGATATTGCAGTCCCCGATTAGTGCCATGGTACTCTTGATTGGACCTCACAGACGATGACAGAGCAGAGAACAGTGATCTAGCCTCGGAAGCTTTAATCACAGTGAACAATCACGGCAAGGGTGACAGCATCTCCGTTTCACAATGACCAGCAGCACATTCACTCAAAGACAGTAAAGAGCAGCGAAGTGTGAGACATGAGAAACTAATTGAGTTACACAGCTTCTGCTGTCACGAAATTATACAGGAAACCAGCCCAGCTGCACACACACACACACACACACACACACACACACACACACACACACACACACACACACACACACACGCCTAGAATTAGCTAAAGTTCAGCCCCCTCCTTCTTTGTGACATTGGGCACTCGAAATTCATGCATCTGAAACTGGATCAGTGGGTGACAGAACTATCCCAGAGCATACCAGTTCATATGCCCGCTTTGATGACTGATGATGACGAGTTGCTCAAAGCAATAATGACAAATAATGGACAGGTCAAGAACAAAACATTAAGGGTAGAAAGGTGAATTTCTCAATGATTCCAAGTCTCCACTGAATGATCATTAGATATAATACATTAACCTCATGCGATCCTGTGTAAATGCATAATTTACTGTAAATGAATTTAAACTGACTGAATACTGTTCAGGAGACTCTAGACTGTGATTTAAGTGTTAAACGTCTGCCGCATCGAGTCATGTGACAACAACAACATGACGTCAATTTCCTTGAACCGCTCCTAAAGACGCAGCGCCAACAAAAGAGCCTCTGGAAAGAAACCTCTTTAAGTTTATTATTATTTTTTATTTACTGTATATCATTTACTGTATTTTATTAACTAAATAATTTACTGTATATTATTTACTATATATAATTTACAGTACATTATTTACTATATATAATTTACTGTAAATTATGCACTATATATATAATTTACTGTAAATTACTGTTTATTATTTACTATATATAATTTACAGTACATTATTTACTATAAATAATTTACTGTAAATTATGTACTATATATATATAATTTACTGTAAATTACTGTTTATTATTTACTGTATTTTATTAACTATATAATTTACTGTATATTATTTACTATATATAATTTACAGTACATTATTTACTATATGGTGAATTTCTCAATGATTCCAAGTCTCCACTGAATGATCATTAGATATAATACATTAACCTCATGCGATCCTGTGTAAATGCGTAATTTACGTTTTTACTGTCTTTAGAAAGGATCGAGAAGGTTCCAAGGGTGGTGGAGTAATGATATATATAAAGGATAGTATTCAGTGTAACGAAATCCAGTGGGTGAATTGTCATGAATTGGAATGCATTGGTTTAAACATTGTCTTATCTACACAAATGTCGTTTACTCTCATTTTAATCTATCGTCCCCCTTCATCTAATTGCAGTTTCTATGAAAATTTTGATACTTTACTGAAAGAATGTAATTTTAACAAGGAGGTAATAATTATGGGTGATTTTAACATTAATTGGGAAGATAAATCTACCAGGAAAAATCTTAAGCAGATAACTGATGGTCTTGATCTTAAACAGTTAATTAGTGGACCTACTAGAATAACTAATTCTACTAAAAGTCAAATTGATCTGATATTTACAAATAGACCTGAGCGAATTCTGAAATCTTGTAATATGATACCTGGTTTGTCTGACCATAATATAATTTTGGTAACTAGGAAACTAACTAAGAAGAGGTTTAGCTCATTTGTTAAGAAATGTGAATTCTTTGGGATACCAAAGCATAAACAAGAACATTTTAAAGGTGCTATTCAGCAGATAGAATGGGATAATTTATTATTGGGTATTGATTATGAGGAAGATAGTGACATTTTTACAAAAAGATTAGGAAATATTATTACTGCTTATACCTGTAAACTTAATCATAGAAAGAAAAAGAATATGGTCCCATGGATAAATGTAGATATTCTGAATTTGATGAAAGACAGGGATCATGCTTTGAAAACCTCACTTAAAACTAAATTGAGTAGTGATAAATATCGATTTACTATGTTGAGGAACTCTGTGGTAAGGAAATTACAGAAAGCTAAAGCAGATTTTTTCCTCACTATGATAGAAAAAGCAAGAGGCAATCCTAGAATTATTTGGAATCAGTTAAAAAAATTAACAGGCCAACAAAAGGAAGATAAGAAAATTCTAGAACTTAAAGTAAAAGGGAAATCAGTAAATAATCCAGTTGAGATGGTAGAGATTTTTAATCATCATTTTATTGATTCCGTTGAAACTATTACTCGTTGTTTTCCTGCCATGCGTATACTAATGCCTGTCCAGTTACAACAGTGGAGCCTGCTTTTAGAATAAGGCCAGTTAGTGACTCTGATGTTATGAGAACAATTAGATCTCTTAAGTCATCTAGAGCAAAAGATAAATATGGTATGGATGTTGTTATGCTCAAAGAATCTAGTTTGACCCTAATTAAACCTATTAGTAAAGTTATTAATCTTTCAATTTCCCAGGAAAAATTCCCAAGTGCATGGAAGTCAGCGATTGTTTTTCCAATACTAAAAAGTGGAGACCCCCTTTCTATTGATAATTATAGGCCAATTAGTATATTACCAACCGTTTCGAAAATTATGGAGAAACTAGTTGCAGAACAGATTAATAGTTACTTGAGTAGTAGTTCATTTTCAATGCATCCAATGCAGTTTGGTTTTAGAGCAAAATACTCAACGGAAACCGCAAATTGTTTTTTTATAGAAAATATTAAAACTCTATTAGATAAAGGTGGTGTAGTTGGAGTAGTGTTCCTAGATCTAAAGAAAGCCTTTGACACCATTAATCATGGAATCCTTATGTCTAAATTAGCTTGTTTTAATTTTTCAACACATACACTTAACTGGATAGAGTCATATCTATCAGATAGATTTCAATGTGTTAGACTACATAATCACATATCTAATGATTTAGGTATATCAACTGGTGTTCCGTAAGGATCTATCTTGGGTCCAGTGCTTTTTGCTATGTATATAAATGATTTTCATCTTTCATGCCCTGGCACTACTGTACAAATGTATGCAGACGATACAGTGATTTATATACATGGTAATAGTCTAACACAAGTTGCAAATGAACTTACGGATTCTATGGCTAATGTGTCGTCATGGCTAAAAGAAAATTGCTTGCAACTAAATGTGTCCAAAACAGTATGTATGTTTTTATCTAAGTCTAACAGTATTAATAGGGAGCCTGATGTTTACGTGTCAGGGATGAGGCTGCAGGTAGTGCCACAATATAAATATCTGGGAATACTGATTGACTCTAAACTTACATTTAAAGCTCACGTAAAAAAGGTTTGTAAGCGGGTTAAGTTTAATCTCTATAATTTTAGGCTTACTAGAGATAACATGTCATTAGAAGCAGCTAAGATGTTTATGAATTCTATGGTTATTTCTCACATGACTTTCTGTTTAACCACCTGGTCTCAGGCGAGTTCAGTGACTCTAAAACCATTAGAGTCCTTATACAAACGTACACTTAAGATCTTTGATAAGAATTCGGTATATTCTCATCATTGTCCAATACTGGAAAAATATAAACTCTTAAGTTGGGAAAACATGATTAAGTATGCTAATATATGCCTGATGTATAAAATTATTCATGGTTTGTCTTCTCCCCCTCTTGGTCAGTTAGTTCGTATTAGAACAACTGATTATCGCGTTACAAGAGGTGCATTAAGACAAGACTGTATCATACCGCTTAGACGAAGTAAATTTAGTCAGTCTGCTTTCTCTGTCAAAGCTGCACAAGAATGGAATAGTGTTCCGACAACTATAAGAGATCTAGACACATATGCTTTATTTAGGGTTCAACTGAAAAATTGGTTAATCAGTACTCAGATTTGTCAACATTAGAATCTTATATCTGCTAGTCATCCTATTATTGTTTATATTTTGCTTGATTGTTTTTAATTGATCCAAAACTGTTTAAAAAGCTTTTTATGGTACTGTGTAATTATTAAAATTTCTATTATGTATTCTTAATAAATTTTTTCTTTAGGTTGACTTGTAACATCTTGTCCAGGGACTACGGATGAAAAATAGCCTTTGGCTAATTCTGGTACGTTTACAGGAATGTTTCATTAATGTACAATGTCCTTGTCAAACTAAAAAAAAAAAAAAAAATATATATATATATATATATATATATATATATATATATATATATATATATATATATATATATATATAAAATTTACTGTACATTATTTACTATATATAATTTACAGTACATTATTTACTATATATAATTTACTGTATATTATTTACTATATATAATTTACAGTACATTATTTACTATATATAATTTACTGTATATTATTTACAGTACATTATTTACTATATATAATTTACTGTATATTATGTACTATATATAATTTACAGTACATTATTTACTATATATAATTTACAGTACATTATTTACTATATATAATTTACTGTATATTATTTACTATATATAATTTACAGTACATTATTTACTATATATAATTTACTGTATATTATTTACTATATATAATTTACAGTACATTATTTACTATATATAATTTACTGTATATTATTTACAGTACATTATTTACTATATATAATTTACTGTATATTATGTACTATATATAATTTACAGTACATTATTTACTATAAATAATTTACTGTATATTATTTACTATATATAATTTACTGTATATTATTTACTATATATAATTGACTGTTTATTATTTACTATATATAATTGACTGTTTATTATTTACTATATATCATTTACTGTACATTATTTACTATATATAATTTACAGTACATTATTTACTATATATAATTTACTGTATATTATTTACTATATATAATTTACAGTACATTATTTACTATATATAATTTACTGTATATTATTTACTATATATAATTTACAGTACATTATTTACTATATATAATTTACTGTATATTATTTACTATATATAATTTACAGTACATTATTTACTATATATAATTTACTGTATATTATTTACAGTACATTATTTACTATATATAATTTACTGTATATTATGTACTATATATAATTTACAGTACATTATTTACTATAAATAATTTACTGTATATTATTTACTATATATAATTTACTGTATATTATTTACTATATATAATTGACTGTTTATTATTTACTATATATAATTGACTGTTTATTATTTACTATATATCATTTACTGTACATTATTTACTATATATAATTTACAGTACATTATTTACTATAAATAATTTACTGTATATTATTTACTATATATAATTTACAGTACATTATTTACTATATATAATTTACTGTATATTATTTACTATATATAATTTACAGTACATTATTTACTATATATAATTTACTGTATATTATTTACTATATATAATTTACAGTACATTATTTACTATATATAATTTACTGTATATTATTTACAGTACATTATTTACTATATATAATTTACTGTATATTATGTACTATATATAATTTACAGTACATTATTTACTATAAATAATTTACTGTATATTATTTACTATATATAATTTACTGTATATTATTTACTATATATAATTGACTGTTTATTATTTACTATATATAATTGACTGTTTATTATTTACTATATATCATTTACTGTACATTATTTACTATATATAATTTACAGTACATTATTTACTATAAATAATTTACTGTACATTATTTACTACATATAATTTACAGTACATTATTTACTATATATAATTGACTGTTTATTATTTACTATATATAATTTACTGTATATTATTTACTATATATAATTTACAGTACATTATTTACTATAAATAATTTACTGTACATTATTTACTATATATAATTTACAGTACATTATTTACTATAAATAATTTACTGTACATTATTTACTATATATAATTTACAGTACATTATTTACTATATATAATTGACTGTTTATTATTTACTATATATAATTTACAGTACATTATTTATTATATATAATTTACAGTACATTATTTACTATATATAATTTACTGTTTATTATTTACTATATATAATTTACAGTACATTATTAACTATATATAATTTACTGTATATTATTTACTATATATAATTTACTGTATATTATGTACTATATATAATTTACTGTAAATTACTGTTTATTATTTACAGTACATTTACTATATATAATTTACTGTATATTATTTACTATATATAATTTACAGTACATTATTTACTATATATAATTTACTGTATACTATTTACTATATATAATTTACAGTACATTATTTACTATATATAATTTGCTGTATATTATTTACTATATATAATTTACTGTATATTATTTACTATATATAATTTACTGTATATTATGTACTATATATAATTTACTGTAAATTACTGTTTATTATTTACAGTACATTTACTATATATAATTTACTGTATATTATTTACTATATATAATTTACAGTACATTATTTACTATATATAATTTACTGTATACTATTTACTATATATAATTTACAGTACATTATTTACTATATATAATTTGCTGTATATTATTTACTATATATAATTTACAGCACATTATTTACTATATATAATTTGCTGTATATTATTTACTATATATAATTTACAGTACATTATTTACTATATATAATTTACTGTATATTATTTACTATATATAATTTACTGTATATTATTTACTATATATAATTTACAGTACATTATTTACTATATATAATTTACTGTTTATTATTTACTATATATAATTTACAGTACATTATTTACTATATATAATTTACTGTTTATTATTTACTATATATAATTTACAGTACATTATTTACTATATATAATTTACTGTACATTATTTACTATATATAATTTACAGTACATTATTTACTATAAATAATTTACTGTACATTATTTACTATATATAATTTACAGTACATTATTTACTATAAATAATTTACTGTATATTATTTACTATAAATAATTTACTGTATATTATTTACTATATATAATTTACAGTACATTATTTACTATATATAATTGACTGTTTATTATTTACTATATATAATTTACAGTACATTATTTATTATATATAATTTACAGTACATTATTTACTATATATAATTTACTGTTTATTATTTACTATATATAATTTACTGTTTATTATTTACAGTACATTTACTATATATAATTTACTGTATATTATTTACTATATATAATTTACTGTATATTATGTACTATATATAATTTACTGTAAATTACTATTACTGTTTATTATTTACAGTACATTATTTACTATATATAATTTACTGTATATTATTTACTGTATATTATTTACTATATATAATTTACTGTATATTATGTACTATATATAATTTACTGTAAATTACTGTTTATTATTTACAGTACATTATTTACTATATATAATTTACAGTACATTATTTACTATATATAATTTACTGTATATTATTTACTATATATAATTTACAGTACATTATTTACTATATATAATTTACTGTATACTATTTACTATATATAATTTACAGTACATTATTTACTATATATAATTTGCTGTATATTATTTACTATATATAATTTACAGTACATTATTTACTATATATAATTTGCTGTATATTATTTACTATATATAATTTACAGTACATTATTTACTATATATAATTTACTGTATATTATTTACTATATATAATTTACTGTATATTATTTACTATATATAATTTACAGTACATTATTTACTATATATAATTTACTGTTTATTATTTACTATATATAATTTACAGTACATTATTTACTATATATAATTTACTGTTTATTATTTACTATATATAATTTACAGTACATTATTTACTATATATAATTTACTGTATATTATTTACTATATATAATTTACAGTATATTATTTACTATATATAATTATTGTATATTATGTACTATATATAATTTACTGTATATTATGTACTATATATAATTTACTGTAAATTACTGTTTATTATTTACAGTACATTATTTACTATATATAATTTACTGTATATTATGTACTATATATAATTTACTGTAAATTACTGTTTATTATTTACAGTACATTATTTACTATATATAATTTACTGTATATTATTTACTATATATAATTTACAGTGCATTATTTACTATATATAATTTACTGTATATTATTTACTATATATAATTTACAGTACATTTATTTACTATATATAATTTACTGTAGATTATTAACTATATATAATTTACAGTACATTATTTACTATATATAATTTACAGTACATTATTTACTATATATAATTTACTGTAAATTACTGTTTATTATTTACTGTATATTATTTACTATATATAATTTACAGTACATTTTTTACTGTTTATTATTTACTGTACATTATTTACTAAATATAATTTACTGTACATTATTTAATGTATATTATTTTCTATATATTATTACTATATATCATTTAATGTACATTATTTACGGTACTTCATTTACTGTACTTAATATACTTTAATTTACAGTTTATTATTTACTGTAAATAATTTACTGTATATTATGTACTATATATAACTCACTGTTAATTATTTACTGTACATTATTTACTGTTTATTATTTACTGTAAAAACAATCTGTTCATTTCTCGCCTGATAAACATGTCCACATATGTGTACACTTGCACCATATTCCCTCAAAAGTAGAAAATTATTATTTTTTAAGTTTTATTTACTGTATATTATTAACTATGTATAATTTACTGTATATTATTTACAATATATAATTTACTGTTTATTAGTTACTGTACATTATTTACTGTATATTATTTTCTGTATATTATTTACTATATATAATTTACTGTATATTATTTACAGTTTATTATTTACTGTACATTATTTATTGTATATTATATACAGTTTATTGTTTACTGTTTATAATATACTGCATATTATGTACTGTAAAATGGTTACTATATATTATTTACAGTACATTATTTACTATATATAATTTACTGTATATTATTTACTATATATAATTTACTGTAAATTACTGTTTATTATTTACAGTACATTATTTACTATATATAATTTACTGTATATTATTTACTATATATAATTTACTGTATATTATGTACTATATATAATTTACTGTAAATTACTGTTTATAATTTACAGTACATTATTTACTATATATAATTTACAGTACATCATTTACTATATATAATTTACAGTACATTATTTACTATATATAATTTACTGTATATTATTTACTATATATAATTTACAGTACATTATTTACTATATATAATTTACTGTATATTATTTACTATATATAATTTACTGTATATTATTAACTATATATAATTTACTGTAAATTATGTACTATATATATATATACATAATTTACTGTAAATTACTGTTTTTATTTACTATATATAATTTACAGTGCATTATTTACTATGTATAATTTACTGTATATTATTTACTATATATAATTTACAGTACATTTATTTACTATATATAATTTACTGTAGATTATTAACTATATATAATTTACTGTAAATTATGTACTATATATAATTTACTGTAAATTACTGTTTATTATTTACTGTATATTACTATATATAATTTACAGTACATTATTTACTATATATAATTTACAGTACATTATTTACTATATATAATTTACTGTATATAATTTACTGTAAATTATGTACTATATATAATTTACTGTAAATTACCGTTTATAATTTACTGTATATTATTTACTATATATAATTTACAGTACATTTTTACTGTTTATTATTTACTATATATAATTTACTGTACATTATTTACTAAATATAATTTACTGTACATTATTTAATGTATATTATTTTCTATATATTACTACTATATATCATTTAATGTACATTATTTACGGTACTTAATTTACTGTACTTAATATACTTTAATTTACAGTTTATTATTTACTGTACATAATTTACTGTATATTATGTACTATATATAACTCACTGTTAATTATTTACTGTACATTATTTACTGTTTATTATTTACTGTAAAAACTGTTCATTTCTTGCCTGATAAACATGATGTCCACATATGTGTACACTTGCACCATATTCCCTCAAAAGTAGAACATTTTATTATTTTTTATTAAGTTTTATTTACTGTATATTATTAACTATGTATAATTTACTGTAAATTATTTACAATATATAATTTACTGTTTATTAGTTACTGTACATTACTGTATATTATTTTCTATATATAATTTACTGTATATTATTTACAGTTTATTATTTACTGTACATTATTTATTGTATATTATATACAGTTTATTGTTTACTGTTTATAATATACTGCATATTATGTACTGTAAAATGGTTACTATATATTATTAACTGTTTGTTTATTGTATTTTGTTTACTGTTTATTATTTACTGTATATTATGTACTGTATATTGTTTACTGTTTCTTATTTATTGTATATTATTTACTGTGAATAATTTACTGTATATTGTTTACTGTATATTTTCACATTGAGAATAAATGTATTCATGCAAAAGCTGATAAATGTGTCTTTCAGAGGCTTTATATGGAGTTATGATGAAAATATGATTCATTTCAAACTGTTCTGAGACCAGTGCAGACAGACAGCACACTGGAGGTTAAGTCATTCACTAAATAGGGAGCAAGGGAGCATCCTAAAGCTCTCCTATAACTGTTCTGAGACCAGTGCAGACAGACAGCACACTGGAGGTTAAGTCATGCACTAAATAGGGAGCAAGGGAGCATCCTATAGCTCTCCTATAGCTGTTCTGAGACCAGTGCAGACAGACAGCACACTGCAGGTTAAGTCATGGACTAAATAGGGAGCAAGGGAGCATCCTATATCTCTCTATGCATTTAAGTGCGTTCACTGCTAAAATCTGATCAAAAGTTAAATAATAAAGTCTTTTGTTCACATTTAGGTTTATGGTTTTTGGATATCACTTTGATTAATAAACTGCACCTGGGTTCCCACTTCGTCATCGTCTCTTCGTCTGCCTGTTGCCAGCCTTGTTACATTATTTAATATTGCACAACTTAGTCTCACTGTCCACATATGAGGACATCAATGTTTAGGAAAACTAGTTGCTCTACAAATGGATTTATTTTAGGTTCTACAAATCAAAAAGGGAAATGGAAAAGGCACTCAGTAGTCATGCTCGTGTCTCAGGAGATTAAAGCATGTCGAAAAATCTTTTTAACTTAAAATAATTTGGCCTAAAGTCATCCTCCTTCACTCCATATATTTCTAGAGTCCTGAAGAATTATTTGATTAAACAATTTTTTATTAACAAACTGTTTTTTTGTAACTCAAAATCAAGTAAAATCTTCACCAACATTTGCTCAGGTCAGTTACAGACAAAAACTCCTGAAAGTTACTCATTTGAATTTTGATGTTCTCCAGACGAACCATAAAGTTGCTAATGAAGACGTCAGACAGGAAGTGAATCATTATCTCTGCAATGCTTTTGTGTATTGACATAAATGAAGTATTTATAATTGATACATATGATACATATGATAATTGATACCAAATGACCTACAGGTCAAAGGTCATAAAGCTGTAAATAACTCTGCTCATAGCCATTAGTTCTCAACACTGGTGAAATGAGTGTAATGGATGTGTTTGAACTGTGCTGGTGTTTAACCTCAGCATCAGGTCGTGTCATGCTCTGGATGATGCTCAGATCCTGTTCCAGTTTGACGATCAGATCTTTCTGATCAGAGCTGATCTTCACTGCAGCAGAAAACTCCATCTGAAGAGATGCATAACGACCTGCACATCACACAGATGAGACTTGATAAATCTCTATTGTGATATTCTGTTCATTGAGAAGTGTGTGTTCACTAACAGTTGTGTTGCTGGTGATCTCCAGTCACTCATCACCATCATCACACTCACCGCTCAGCTCAGTGTTTGCGATGCGCAGAGATGCATTCTCTGACTGCAGGCTGCGGTTCTTCTCCAGCAGTAACACCTCCAAAGGCTTAGACGAGTCCTGCATGAGACACAAACACATCAGACAGCGTAAAGATGACACAAGACACACACAGCGGCTGTATTTACCTGCAGTGTGCAGCTGTCAGAGGGGCCGAACTCCATTGACTTCAAAATACTGTCAAGAACAATCAGAACCAGTGATTAAGATACAACACACTCTTGATAAAGCCAAGGTAAAAGAACAAGATAAATAGCACATCATGTTTGACAGATGGGAGTTCTATGCTTGTATTCAGGGTCCAAAATTAACCCTCAGAAAACCATCAGTAAAAATGAGCTTTAGCAAATAAGCGACTTCACTCTTTATAAGGAACTGCAACACAAGGACACACGGTTTAAATCTAATCATAAGAAAGACGATGTAAATGACAAGCAGTGTTGGGGAAGTTACTCGAAAATGAGTTAGGTTACTGATTACTTTATTAAAAGGTAATCACATTAATAATTACTTCTAAAACAAAAATGTTTTTGTTGTTCTGCTCAAAAAAGTGGAAATCAAGTCTATATTTCATCATTGTTCATTATCGCAATCAAATAAATCACAGTTTTGTGTTTACACGAGCTACAGTTTAATCACATCATGAGGGTGCGTGTAAACATAGCCATTGTGGTGATATGTCATGCCAGGCCACTTGTGATCCGATTACCCAAGACAGATCTTAATACCAGGTGTAAACGGGGCAATTAAGACGCCAGAAAGAAAATACAAGTCTTTATATTTTTCACTGACTTAATGACCGGCACGGTTTATCACTAGCACACATAGGGACAAAACATGTGTGGTAAAATGGTAATGTTGGCCCCTGTCAGTAGTAATGCATTAAGGTGATGTTAGACTAGAATGAGTGAATACAGGAAGTGTTTAGGACAATCTTTCACCTGAGCTCTTTCTTCATCTCCTCATAATCTGACTGTGTCTGCAGCTTCTCTTCCAGTTGCTGGACAAACAAAAAGAGAAAAACTTCTACAGAAGATGTGCTGATAACATTCATGTAGTCTGTTGAAGCTTCTGAAAACCTTGAAAATGTTTTTTTGAGGAGGTTGTTCTTGAAATAATCATTACTTTATACTTTTGGAAGTGTGCACATTTGGTGTTGTCTATACAACTTTTCACAGACAACGCGGTGTCACTTTTTGTGTACAATGTCATTATTGTCGAATTATGTTTAGCATGAGCTTCAATATCCACCACTTGAGCTTTTTACATTTAGACTTACGAGTTACCTCAACAGTACATGTTTTTAATATATATATATACACACATCAGATTGTCCCATAGAATGAGCAGTATAGACGTGTTTTCAGTGAGATGGTTTACTGTAAGTGTGGTGGTCTTGACGATGAGCTGCTGTTGTAATTGGCTGATCTGGATGTTGGAGTTCTCTCGGAGCGCTGAGATGTTGGCCTGCAGTCTCTGAACATCTTCCACCAGCTGAAGCATCTCACGCTCTTTTGCACTGAGCTCGGCCTCCAGACTCGAGCGTGACGCCACATCAACACACACATCCTGAATTCACACAGACTATAAATTCACAAATATAGCCTGAAGAAATACCTGAAAACATGTATGAACTGTAAAAACGGTAACGCTCGTAATTGTTCTCAAGAGTTCTCCGGAAATATATTTGGTGCAATAATAATTTATCCAGCAATAACTTCTCTCAAATGCTTCAGTAGTTCACATTTTATGGCTTAACCTTAAAGAGTCACATTTGATGTTCAGTCAACTCAGTCGTGAGCGAGTTGTGATTGAACCACTCCCATCTGACCAACCTATAGCTGACCACCCCTTTCATGACCCATATCAAGTCTGGTGCTGAACTGGGAAATTGGACAAGTTGGATTTGGATTCTTTTTATAATTACATGTATTGTTAGTGAACGTGATGTTTGGAGTAATCAACGAAATGATATCGGAGCTGGGCATGGACTTACCTATTCCCGAGATGAACTTCTACTCCTCCGAAACTCTAGCCATTGCCAACTGAATCAATTTATCCTCATTCCACCTGATATAATATTAACATCTGGTTTAAAGAGGAAGACGTGTGTTGTAGTTTAAGAAGGCGTCCTTTTAAACCTCCACTACCTTCAATCATCCTTTCAAATGTTCGTTCATTGAAAAACAAAATGGACTTGTTGCATGAAAAATGTCCCATGGATGCATCGTTCAGAGAGGCATGTGTTTTTGCTTTGACAGAGTCTTGGCTGGATGAGTCTGTTCCGGATACCGATGTTAGCCTGGATGGTTTTGAGATCTTTCGAGCAGACAGAACCAGTAACTCTGGGAAAGAGCGGGGAGGTGGGGTGTGTATGTACATCAACTCCTGCTGGTGTACTCACATCAAAGTACACGGGAGGTAGCTGTGTGTATGTTCCACCAAGCGCCAATGTCAAGGCAGCGGCTGAGCAGATAGCATATAATACACAGGCTATGCTCAGCAAGTATCCGGATGCTCCAGTACTACTACTTGGTGACTTTAACAGCTGTCGCCTTGATTACTCATTGCCAGCCTTCAACCAAAATGTAGATGCACCAACAAGATTTAATAAAACTATACATTTGTGTTGCAGTAATATCTCGGAAGCCTTTAAAGCTAGAGCTCTCCCACCGCTAGGATTAGCGGATCATAATGTTATCCATTTACTTCCCGTTTGCAAACAACGGCTGAAACAACGCAGGGCGGAAATACACAGCGTCCCCCAATGGTCGGAGGATGCTATTGCATGCCTTCAAGGCTGCTTTGCCTGTACAGACTGGGAAGTCTTCGAGGGAGAGCTAGATGAGCAGACTTCAGTTATTACCGATTACATTCAATTCTGTATGGATTCCTTGATACCGGTAAAGATAATCAGAACATACCCAAATTCAAAACCACGGATCAACTCATCGATAAAATATATTTTCCACAAGAGAAAATTTGCCTTTAATATTTTAAGACCAGCAAAGTTCTTCTGCATAAATCAGGACATCAAAAATGAAATTGTTAAGGCTAAAAAGAAGTATAAAAACAAATTGGAGCAGGATTTTGCAAATATGAAAACATTGGCTTTTCAGCGAGTCAGGCCTCTTACTAGACAAGCCATTAAACAGACTATTTCTGTATTAGATTCCACCACCTTTGCTCTTAATCATTTTATGCCTATTTTAATACCTTAAGAGTGTGATACATCACTTTTGACGCTTTGCTTTCTCATGAGCTGGATTATGAGTCCCTTCTAACTAAGCAGGATGTCTTTTCCTTCGATCTCTTTGTACTTCAACAATACCAGCATATGGAAAACATCAGTTGTTATTCCTGTTCCAAAATAAACATATCCAACAGAGCTGAATCACTACAGGCTGGTCTCGTTAACCTCTATCATAATGAAATGCTTTGAGAAAATATTTCATTATGCTTCCTGATGTTTCACCATTTTTGGATAGTCTCCAATTTGCATATAAGCATCAGGGGTACAGAGAGGTACAGAGGATGCAGTGGCTTGTCTCTTGAACGGTCTACTTCAACACCTGGATACCCCTGGAAATGATGCCAGATTCGTTTTATTGACTTTAGTTGTGCCTTTAATTCAATTCAGCGTCATCAGTTAATCAAGAAACTACAGTGTCTGCAAGTTCCATCACCACGAGTACATTGGATTTAAGAAGTGGACCATCCAATTTTTCAGTATTTCATCCTCCTTCCTTCTGGCCGCAGGTATAGACTGCCCATGTGCAGAAAGGCCAGTTATGGTGGAGTTTTGTTCCTATGGCTATACGAGCTTTAAACACATAGGTAATCACTCATTATGATGCCATCGTATGCTCTGGCATGTGTTTTATGATCTTTTTTTTGTCCCTCTATATTTGTGATTGTTTTGACGGTTAATATGAAAATAAAAATTTGACGATTAGATAATTTATTGTCCTCAAAGAGGAAATTTGTTATCTATCTAACATCATGACACTTTAAAGAGGATGAGGATTTCACACAGTGGCCAGCAGTACCGTGACTGGAGTTTGGTTGATCTGTGCGGTCAGGTGAGTTTTGTTTGTTGATTTGAGCAGCTCCTTCAGTGATTCAACTTCTCTCTCAGCAGCTTCTGATCTCTGCAGGAAAACAACGACTAAGTGTGTTATTACACACTTATTACACAGTTATTACAACATCAGATAGCAGAAAATACTAAGCTCATGTACACACTTATTAACATATGCAAAGTTGTTTTAAAGTATGTAATTCATATTTCACACAATTAGAGAATGTTCCCATTGGATATACCAGTTATATACACAGCCTAGTCAATTATATTATTTAACATATCCAACCTCTACTGCATTACATCCCCTTGCACTGTATATAACAGATTTGTATTTGTACATATGTATGTATGTATGTATGTATATATATATATATATATATATATATATATATATATATATATATATATATATATATATATATATATTAGTCTTATTGTGTATTTTTATACAAGTATACTTATATTTTCTATTCTCTTTATTTTAATTCTATTTTTCATCATCATCATCTCTGTCTTGTTGTTGTATTGTTTGTGCTCTGGAAGCTTCTGTCACCAGGACAAACTCCTTGTATGTGTGGAAGCACACTTGGTAATAAATCTCATTCTGATCATCTGGAAACTTTTGATTCTCAAGTTGTTCATCAATAGGGTTAGTTAATAATATTCTGACTGTCCTTCCAATGAAACTGTTTGTTTGCTACTCCACAACAGATACTGTTTCCCTTCAATCAGGCTCTTAATGATTTAAGTCCTCTCTGCAGTTTGTGTCCTAATATCAAACATCATTAGAACAGAACAATAATTACACAGGAGGAAGACTTTAAAACTGTATACAGAAGGAAGCTCATAACACAATTTCATAAACATGGATGGCATCTAATGGATTTACCTGATTGGCTCTTTCCAGATCAGTCATCACCATTTCAACCTCATCAGCCCTGAGAACCAATCAAATTCAGAGTCAAATTGAGTTAGAATCTCATCCTAAACAGACTTTTTTTATTGCTGTAAGCAATGTTTCCATGGAAAGGTATGCAAAACAAATTTGTACTCCCTGAAACATATTCCTAAAATAATTGTCTAGAGCGCTCTCACCGGTCTCTACGACAGCTCTAGATTCTGGAAAATATGTGCGTGGTCTCTGGTGCTTCTGCCTGTCAATCATTTTGCATTTACTCCTAGTGTTGTAGTTTCAGTGGATTATTGAGGATTAATGCCATTTTATGCTGTGTTGTTCATAACAGTTTCCAGTTGAAGGCTCAATATCGGTCTCAATAAAGCTCATTTGGTATCTTTGGAGTGCAGAGTTTTGGAAAAAGGGGGGGCATAGCTAATTCAACAGCTCAGCTAGTTGAAAATCTAGAATGGCTAAAATAGTTTAAAGCACCTTTAAGCAAATAAGACAATAAAAAATCATGAATGGGATAAAAAATGAATAAGAAAAATGGTCCTTGCATAAAGTGTAAAATGCACACAGACACAAACTACGTTTCCATCCATGGATTTTTTGCAAAAAACATTTAATGCATCAAAATAAAGCTGATGGAAATGCAAATTATCGATAAGTGTCGACATATTATTTTTCCATTTATCTCGAGCGCATAAACTCTACAGCCTTGTTTTCATCCACTTTTTACGCCGTTTTGTTATCGAAAAAGTGTCTTAGCCTGTTTCCATTCAAATTACCTTTTATCGATAAAAACGTTGTGCGTGATGACGTCATGCCTAAAAAACACTTTGTCGCATAGGTTTTGGTTTAGCACAACAGAAATCTGTCCTGAAGCCGTTTCCATACAGAAATGTTTGGAGTGATGATGGCGTAATGGACTAAAGCACATAACTGGTAATCTGGTAATCAGAAGTTTGCTGGTTTGATCCCCACAGTCACCACCATTGTGTCCTTGAGTAAGACACTTAACTCCAGGTTGCTCCGGGGGAATTGTCCCTGTAATAATTGCACTGCAAGTCACTTTGGATAAAAGCGTCTGCCAAATGCTTAAATGTAAAATGTAAACGTGTTTATCGCAAATTCGCCTCCCAGATGTCCCTAATAGTTTTCCTCTGAAGTTTGGTTAAAATGGGGAGATTGAGACAATTCATTGAAAATAGTCAGTTTACTGTCATTTTAATTAACAAATAAATGCAATCAGAAGAGGAATTGCAATCAAAAGGGAGCAGTTGCTCTTCTGATAGGACTGTAATATTGGTCCTGATGTTGCACCTATCGCAGGTTGCCACTGGTTCCGATCCGAAAGCGGATCATCATGACCCTGTTCAAGCTGGCAACCTGCACAAAGTAGTGAGGGAAACTTGCAGTCTTAGTATAAGGATCTTCCATTTTGTGCAATCATCTAATCTAAAGCATCGCCATCACAACTACATTATGTCCCGCATATTTCTCCAGCAACTTTTAACCACCAACTGAACTTGATTATAATCTAACATTCATTTAATGTCATAATGTAATTTACATCACCGAACTTCTTGTTGCTGACGGCACACTGCATGAATGTTTGTAGCCTGCTTAGGCTGCTTATTCTTATATGTTCGTAGTTTTATCCTTTGTCATTTTACCACGTTTCAGGTTTTTCTAATTTTCTACCATTTTATCAGCGTGTATTTTACCTGTTGCTGCTGGCGCCTAGCTCAAGTCTGTGTTTGTAGCATCGCTTATATATCTGCTTTCAGCCTTGCTATTTTTATCGTGATTGTACTGCACACATTTCAGCGCGCAACCATTTTTTCTCCTCTGTGTTACACAGATTATTGCATCGATCTCAAAGCACCACTTATCAAGAACAACCAACAACAACAAACAATTGTGTGAGGGATTCACATCAATCTCAAACTCTCACAGCTCAGGAACAACCAACAACAACAAACAATTTGCGGTAAGTCATGGCATCCGCTCATGTTATTTCTTGCTGCATTGCATGTCACATGTTTACAATAGCCTCCTCCATCAGCAGTGAGGGATTCACATGTGATAAATGTAAGGAATTAGTCAAGCTGACGGAGAAGGTTAATGAGTTAGAGACTCGCATCCGAACACTAGTAGAGGTCAGTGAGAATGAAAAGCCTGTAGATACTGTTTCGGATGCGAGTAGTACAGAGAGCAACATACACGCTTTGGTTCCGGCTGTAGAGCCCCCGCAGCAGGGCATTTGGGTGATGTCTCGGTAGCATACTCGCTCATCAAAGAGACACCACTCTCCTGTTTTCCAATCGATTCTCCCCACTCAGTGATGCACCCTCTGGGAACCATTTTGAAAGAGCCCTTGTCATTGGTGATTCTATTGTAAGCAATGTGGAAATAGAGACTCCAGACACTATTGTTAATTGCATTTCGGGGGCCAGAGCGTCTGACATCAAATCAAATTAACAAGTGCTAGCTAATGTTAAACGTAGATTTTCAATAATTGTTATCCATGTCGGCACTAACGATGTAGGGCTTCGCCAGTTGGAGATCACTAAAGATAATGTGGTGTGCGAATTTGCAAAAACTATGTCAGACACTGTAATATGCTCTGGTCCCCTCCCTGCTCATCGTGGTGATGAGGTTTATAGTAGATTAGTGTCACTGAATGGCTGGATGTCTGAGTAACATTAAAGATAAACATCATATAAAAAATAGGGCTACTAAACATTAGATCTCTTTCTACCAAAGCACTAATTGTCAATTAAATGATTACAGATCATAGTTTGGATGCGCTCTGTTTGACTGAAACCTGTTTAAACCGGATGAATATATTAGTTTAAATGAATCTACTCCCCCAGGTTATTGTTATAAACATGAGCCTCGTCTGAACAGTTGAGGAGGAGGTGCTACAATTTACAGTGAAGTTTTTGGTGTTACTCAGAGGACAGGATATAAGTGTAAGTCTTTTGAACTAATAATGCTTAATGTGACACCGTCAGATATAAATAAAAAAACTCTGTCGTCTTTTGTCCTTGCTACAATGTATATAGGTGAAACTTGAAAAATTAGAATATCGTGCAAAAGTTCATTCATTTCAGTAATTCAACTTAAAAGGTGAAACTAATATATTATATAGACTCATTACAAGCAAAGTAAGATATTTCAAGCCTTTATTTGATATAATTTTGATGATTATGGCTTACAGCTTATGAAAACCCCAAATTCAGAATCTCAGAAAATTAGAATATTACATGAAATCAATAAAAAAAAAAGATTTTAAATACAGAAATGTCGGCCCTCTGAAAAGTATAATCATGCATATGTACTCAGTAATTGGTTTGGGCCCCTTTTGCATTAATTACTGCCTCAATGCGGCGTGGCATGGATGCTATCAGCCTGTGGCACTGCTGAGGTGTTATGGAAGACCAAGATGCTTCAATAGCGGCCTTCAGCTCTTCTGCATTGTTTGGTCTCATGTCTCTCATCTTTCTCTTAGCAATGCCCCATAGATTCTCTATGGGGTTCAGGTCAGGCGAGTTTGCTGGCCAATCAAGCACAGTAATACCATGGTCATTGAACCAGGTTTTGGTACTTTTGGCAGTGTGGGCAGGTGCCAAGTCCTGCTGGAAAATGAAGTCAGCATCTCCATAAAGCTTGTCTGCTGAAGGAAGCATGAAGTGCTCTAAAATGTCCCGGTAGACGGCTGCCTTGACTCTGGACTTAATAAAGCACAGTGGACCAACACCAGCCGATGACATGGCTCCCCAAACCAACACAGACTGTGGAAACTTCACACTGGACTTCAAGCATCTTGGATTGTGTGCCTCTCCTCTCTTTCTCCAGACTCTGGGACCTTGGTTTCCAAATGAGATGCAAAATTTGCTCTCATCAGAAAAGAGGACTTTGGACCACTGAGCAACAGACCAGTTCTTTTTTTCTTTAGCCCAGGTAAGACATTTGAAGCCCATGTCGAGGACCCGTCTGTGTGTGGTGGCTCTTGATGCAGTAACTCCAGCCTCAGTCCACTCCTTGTGAAGCTCCCCCACACATTTGAATGGCCTTTTCCTGACAATCCTCTCCAGGCTACGGTCATCCCTGCTGCTTGTGCAACTTTTTCTTCCACACTTTTCCCTTCCACTTAACTTTCTATTAATGTGCTTTGATACAGCACTTTGAGAACATCCAACTTCTTTTGCAATTACCTTTTGAGGCTTTCCCTCCTTGTGGAGGGTGTCAATGATGAGCCTACAATACTGAACCTTTTCACAATATTCTAATTTTCTGAGATTCTGAATTTGGGGTTTTCATAAGCTGTAAGCCATAATCATCAAAAGTATATCAAATAAATGCTTGAAATATCTTACTTTGCTTGTAATGAATCTATATAATATATTAGTTTCACCTTTTAAGTGGAATTACTGAAATTAATGAACTTTTGCACGATATTCTAATTTTTCGAGTTTCACCTGTAGATCACCCAGGTCTTATTCTGATTTCCTTAGTGAATTTGCTAATTTTTTATCAGATCTTGTATTTACTGTAGACGGAGCTTTAGTTGTTGGTGACTTTCACATTCACATAGATAATGAAAATGATACATTGGGATTAGCATTTATCGATATGCTCAACTCTGTTGGAGTCAGACAAAATGTAACAGGACCAACTCATCGCCATAATCATATGCTAGATTTAATTCTGTCATATGGAGTTGATGTTGATAATATAGAAATTCTGCAGCAGAGTGATGTCATCTCGGATCATTACCTCGTCTCTTGGATGCTGCGATCATCTAATGTTACTCAATCTACACCACGCTATCATTCAGGTAGAACTATTCTTTCGACCACTAAAGATAGCTTCACTAATACTCTTCCAGATCCTCATACACTCAATAAACCCCAAAGCCCAGAAGAACTTGATGAAATAACAAAAAATATAAATGCAGTCTTCTCTAGCAGTCTTGATATTGTTGCCCCACTTCAGTTAAAGAAAATTAAAGAAATAAGCCCTGCACCACAGTACAATGATCACACTCATGCTCTCAAGAGAGCAGCTCGGAAAATGGAGCGCATGTGGAAAAATACAAAATTAGAAGTATTCTAATTTTGCACTTATCAGAGTTACAAATGACTTGCTCTTATCAAATGATCGCAGCTGGATTTCTCTTCTAGTGCTTTTAGATCTTAGTGCTGCATTCGACACGATAGATCATGACATTCTCTTGAATAGGCTGGAGAATTATGTTAGCATCTGTGGAGTTGCATTAGCATGATTTAGGTCATATTTAGCAGATGGCTACCACTTTGTCTATGTAAATGACGAATTGTCAAACCAAACAAAAAGTATGGAGTGCCACAGGGATCAGTTTTAGGGCCTCTGCTTTTCTCCATGTATATGCTTCCCCTGGGAGATATTATCAGGAATCGTGGAATAAGTTTCCACTGCTATGCTGACGATACACTACTTTATATTTCTTCAAAACTTAGCATAGTGTATCAATAAAATTTCTTTCTACTCAATTCTAACAAAACAGAGGTACTAATTATTGGACCAAAAAAACTCTAAAAATAAGCCACAAGAATATAATTTTACTCTCGATGGATGTTCTGTTACATCATCTTCAACAGCGAAGAACTTAGGTGTTATATTTGATACCAATCTGTCCTTTGAAAATCAAATTACGAATATTTGTAGAACAGCATTCTTCCACCTCAGAAATATTGCTAAATGAAGGCATATGCTCTCTGTTGCTGATGCCGAAAAACTAATTCATGCGTTCATGACCTCAAGACTAGATTATTGTAATTCATTACATTCAATTGGTTCAAACTGCAGCAGCCAGAGTGCTGACGAGAACCAAGAAATATGATCATATTAGCCACATTTTATTATCGTTACATTGTTACCTGTTAAATTCCATATTAATTTTAATATTCTGTAACTACATACAAAGCTTTGAATGGTCTCCGCAGTACTTAAGTGATCTTCTGTCACGCTATATTCCATCACGTTCATTATGATCACACAATTCTGCCCTGTTAATAGTTCCTAGAATATCAAAATCCACAAGAGGAGGAAGATCCTTTTCATATTTGGCTCCTAAACTATGGAATAGTCTCCCAAACACTGTTCTGGACTCAGACACACTCCCTCAGTTTAAGTCTAGACTAAAGATTCGTCTATTTAGCCAGGCATACACCTAATTTATCCTCCAACCCACAATTAGGCTACTTTAGTTGGGTCTGCCGGAACCAGAAACCAGAAACATTGATCATGATTTATAACTCTGCAATAAATGTAATGGCATCTATACTAATATTATTTTATTTGTTTCCCTGTCTCAACCTCAAAACTCCTTTCCTGAGACCAGAACCAGCTGGATCCAGCACCATTCCTGCTTCGGTGTTGGACTCCACTGCTACGTGTCGCTGAATGATGATGACTAAATGCATTTTAACTATACATAATTAATATTGTCATTATATTCATGATGTTAGTCAGAGGGGAACTGGCCCCCACAGTGAGTCTGGTTTAGGGTTAGGGCGGGGTTAGTCAGAGGGGAACTGGCCCCCACAGTGAGTCTGGTTTAGGGTTAGGGTGGGGTTAGTCAGAGGGGAACTGACCCCCACAGTGAGTCTGGTTTAGGGTTAGGGCGGGGTTATTCAGAGGGGAACTGGCCCCCACAGTGAGTCTGGTTTAGGGTTAGGTTGGGGTTAGCCAGAGGGGAACTGGCCCCCACAGTGAGTCTGGTTTAGGGTTAGGGTGGGGTTAGTCAGAGGGGAACTGGTCCCCACAGTGAGTCTGGTTTAGGATTAGGGTGGGGTTAGCCAGAGGGGAACTGGCCCCCACAGTGAGTCTGGTTTAGGGTAAGGGTGGGGTTAGTCAGAGGGGAACTGGCCCTCACAGTGAGTCTGGTTTAGGGTTAGGTTAGTCAGAGGGGAACTGACCCCACAGTGAGTCTGGTTTAGGGTTAGGGTGGGGTTAGTCAGAGGGGAACTGGCCCCCACAGCGAGTCTGGTTTAGGGTTAGGGTGGTGTTAGTCAGAGGGGAACTGACCCCCACAGTGAGTCTGGTTTAGGGTTAGGGTGGTGTTAGTCAGAGAGGAACTGACCCCCACAGTGAGTCTGGTTTAGGATTAGGGTGGGGTTAGTCAGAGGGGAACTGGCCCCCACAGTGAATCTGGTTTAGGGTTAGGTTGGGGTTAGTCAGAGGGGAACTGTCCCCCACAGTGAGTCTGGTTTAGGGTTAGGTTGGGGTTAGTCAGAGGGGAACTGGCCCCCACAGTGAGTCTGGTTTATCCCAAGGTTATTTTTCTCCATGAATCAACATCGTATGGAGTTTTAACTTGCTCACTGGGGTTATAAACACAATTATTATCTAATTACACAATGATGACTCATAGACATTATAGATATTACAGTTTTATCTTCTGTTAATGTCTGATCTTCTGTAAAGCTGCTTTGAAACGATGTGTGTTGTGAAAAGCACTATACAAATAAAATTGACTTTACATTTTCTGAAGAAGCTCAGCAAATGCGATACGAGGTAAAGAGTGTTAGATTTAAAATATTTAAACGTTTTAAATCACACAAACAGAAACACACACACACACACTCACACACATAAAAACAAACACAAACATGCACACACAAATATGCACACACAAACAAACGCACGCAATCAAACACAAACATGCACACACACAAAAACACAATAAAACACACACACACACACAAACACACACACAAACTAAAACAAACAAATCAAACAAACACACACAAACAAACACACACACACACACACACTCAAACACAATAAATCAATCAAACACACAATCAAACACACACACAAAAAAATCAAACAAACACACAAACACACACACACACACACACACACACACACACACACACACTCACTTACTTTGCTGTTGACTCTTCATCATATTTGGTCTTCAAATCAAAAAGCTCAGTCTGCGTTCTTTCAAGAGCTGCAGACACATAAGAACAACACTGACATATTCAACACACAATCACTAACACACAAACTTGCATTTACAATGTCTGTGTGGCAGAAGTGAATAAATAAAGTTCATGTATGAAATATGATCTTCTATGACTGAAAAACATAGAATAAATCTTCATCTTTTCTTTCATTAAAAACTGTACTATATTTAGAAAGCATTAGAGATATAAACCAGAAATAAAACCCAAATGTAATCTGTACAACAGGGCTGATTGTGTGTGACGTGAGCTGATTTTATACCTGTCTGTAGAGTGTGAGCTTTGAGTTCAGCTTCCTGCAGCTTACTGACCAAAGACTCATGTGACTGCTGGAACTTCCTGTCACCACACAATCAAATACCTATTCAGTTATCTATATATATATTTTTTTAAGCAATATCACAGGAGCAAGAGTGCGATATGGCCCTACATTAGCACTGCTGTGATTCGGCTGCAGGACGAGTGCCGTAGGTAATCACAGCAGTGCTGATTTAGGGCCATATAACATGATTGTGAGTGTGATATTGCTTATATACAACAGTTCAATGAACAAGTACATATAAAAAAAAAAAAAAAAAAAAAAGAGGAAAAACTGAGTACGGTCATAAAAAATGCATTTTTGCATGGAACTACTTTATTACGCTATGGATCAGAATCTGCCGTTGCTGGTTCAAAACAAATGATGCGTCCAAACCTCCATTAGTAATTGAAAAAGTTCACTTCAGAAATAGTATCATGGCTTGTGCTGTTTCGAACAAGTTATTGGATAAACAAGGATGTATGTGTGTGTGTGTGTGTGTGTGTGTGTGTGTGTGTGTGTGCGTGAGAGAGAGAGACGGAGCGTGTGTGATCACCTGTTGCCCCTCCCAAGCAGAGATGCTGTCAGCTTTCTGAAGATCAGCTTTCTCAGTGGAAAAATAGCGTCCAAGTCTATTTAGTGATAGCCGCAAGAGTCATTCCCTATAGAAACTCCAATGTCCTCTGCCATTTTGAACAGTATGTATCCGATGTGGAAACTCCAGTAAGAGGAAAGTGCCTTGAGTTCTTTAATTAATCAGTCTATTGTGTCTCTCAGCTGTGATGAATCTTCACATCACCAACTGGCTCATATTACACACAAAAATTATCTTTTGCCATTACCTGCTGGCTAACATATGTAATGTCAAAACATTACATGTAAAGAAACATATACAGTAGCTCTCAACACATCTGCACTACTCTTACACTTTAGTTTAAAACGCCATGAACACAAGCGGAGTGATACACACAGTGAAGCGTCCGAGTGATGATGTGTGAGATATCAGTACTCATGGAACGTCTCTCGTCCAATTCGATTCGAGGACAAGAACTAACAGTTGTATATGTGTGTGTGTATATATAGAATTATTTATTATCTACAGTACTCTGCAAAAGGGTTAGGCACTTTCCCCAATTCTACTAGATACACCTGACACAGTGTCTCTTGGTTGTTGTCCGATCAGATGTTTCACAGTTCTTCAATCTATTTAGTCTCAATCGCTTCTGTCTCTTTATATAATCTCAAACTGACTCAATGTTCAGTGGGGGTCTCTGTGGGGGTCATGACATCTGTTGCAGTGTTCCCTGCTCTTCAATTCTAATCTTTTCTATTTGCAAAAGATTCAGGTTTAAGATTAATTTAATATTTGGGAGTCTAACATTTATATTTCCTATTGACACACTAAAGCTGAATATATAAATAACCACCTTAATGCGTTTGTGAAACATCTTATGTGCATGTTATGACTTTTGCACAGTACTGTATATATACACATACACACATGTACGTACACACACACACACACACACACACACACACACACACATATATATATATATCCAGTACTGTGCAAAAGGTGCATACATGTTATATAGAGATGTTTCCTAAACATATATACAACAATGTTTCAACATTTGCCTTAAGATGGTTATTTTACATCTTCTGCATCAGTGACAATAGCAAATATCAATTTTACTTTCCAAACTTTCCTTTTGCAAACAGAATAGTAGGAGTCGTGCAACAGACAGTATGGATATCCACATCAGTGAGTCCATCTGAGATTACACGAAGACACAGAAGACTAAATACATACAACGGAGTTCAACTTGAACCACCTTGAAAAACTGAGTGCTACTGAACCCATGAGAACTGACATAGGTGCTCACACCAAATATTCATTTAGTTCTTTGTGTAATGCACTTTGTATAAGTTAATTGATCAATACATGTTATTCATGTCACTAAATATCCACACAACACAACATCTTTCAAAACTGCCTCAAACTTTTGCAAAGTATTGTACATAAATCAACTAGCCCAGAAAACAGTAATATGTGTTAAAGGTGAATTGGTTCAGACCTCTCTTTCTCAGTGTAGTCTTTATGAATCTGTTGTTGTTTCTCCAGGGCCAAGTTCTCCGCCTGATTCTTCACACTCGTCTCATATTCTCTGATCTTCTCCTTCAGGGTTTTAATGGTCACCTCTGAAATCACACACGTTAATGATTATTGTGAAGGGGTGGTGTTTAGCAAATATCATCACCTCTGAATAAAATAATATTGCATCTATGAGAGGTCCTTACTAATACAGTGAAACAAATGTGCGTGTTTGATACTGTCTCACAGGGTGTTGTGATACACCTAGAGGAATAGCTAGCAGGAGACACATGCCTGCTCCTCCACCTGCATAAACTCTCTCGCTTGCAGCTCACTGCGGCTGGTTCACCCCAGAGAGACAGCTTTATGTGAATGTCTTCGCTTGTAGTACACTCCATTCCCCCCGCCTGCAGCTGGGGAAGATATTGGTCATCTTCGGTCTATCTGCCATCAGAATCAGCCATCGATATGGTGTCTGCCGTTGGGGGGCAGGTTTCAATAAACTGAAAGCCTCTAGTCAGAGCTGTACACGCTTATACATGGGATTGAGTGGCAGATGTTCTCGGCAGACTGCTGTGTGACTGAGCAGCCCTAATTAGGGACCACATTGCTCACCCCAAATTTGGGGAGGGGCCTAGACAAGGTGATCCATAATTTGCCCGCTCACTCAACCCCTATATAGGTTGCAGAGCTATCTGGGACAAAAGTATTAATTTTGATGGGCCCAAACCTGTCTGGCACCTAAATTTAATTTAAAATTATTAATTTAAATTTAGTACAGGGGCCGCTACCATTACAACCTGTTTCGGTGACGTCACTTTTTCCCTGCAGTTGCCATATTTGTGACCATCAGTGGGAGATAATGATAGAGGTGAATGGAAAATCACCCGTAAAATGATAAAGAAAAACCTAAAAAAAATGCTTTTGATCCAAAGTCCCAGGAAAGGTGTATACAGGTCTGAAGTCAGCACAGATATTGCCAAATTTGACTTTCACGGACATTTAAATATATTTTATTGATGATTTATCTCTGTACTCCGGCGATTATGTTGTGTGACCAGCAAGTGCACACACAACTACCGGTCCATCACTGTAAACATCTCTCAGTCAGAAGTTACAAATGTTTGTGTTTTCTGCTCTGATTAGGTCCCAATATTACAAAACGTCTGTGTATGTATGTAAGACAACAAAGCCCTGCAGAGGATAGTGAAGACAGCTGAGAAGATCATCGGGGTCTCTCTTCCCACCATCAAAGACATTTACAAAAAACACTGCATCTGCAAAGCAACCAGCATTGTGGATGACCCCACACACCCCTCACACAAACTCTTCAACCTCCTGCCGTCTGGCAAGAGGTACAGAAGCATTCGGCCCTCACGGCCAGACTGTGTAACAGCTTCTTCCCCCAAGCCATCAGACTCCTCAATACTCAGAGACTGGACTGACACACACACACACGCACGCGCACGCCACGCACGCGCACGCAACGCGACACGCACACGCACACGCACACGCACACGCACACACACACGTCCTGAGTTGCACTTTAATTATTGTCACTAGAACACTATCTCATAGTATGTTATGTTTACATTTTTAGAAACTGTCATCTTTTTGCAGTACTGTGTACTGGTCGGCGCTGCACTGTAACTGTCTCTTACTGTGTCTATTGTCCTGTTCATTGTCAGAAATGTGTTGTACTGTCCTTTTTTGCACATGTTTGCACGTGCACTTTATATAGGTATACACTCACTTAAAGGATTATTAGGAACACCATACTAATACTGTGTTTGACCCCCTTTCGCCTTCAGAACTGCCTTAATTCTACGTGGCATTGATTCAACAAGGTGCTGAAAGCATTCTTTAGAAATGTTGGCCCATATTGATAGGATAGCATCTTGCAGTTGATGCTCTATTGGGTTGAGATCTGGTGACTGTGGGGGCCATTTTAGTACAGTGAACTCATTGTCATGTTCAAGAAACCAATTTGAAATGATTCGAGCTTTGTGACATGGTGCACATAAAGGGATGGACATGGTCAGAAACAATGCTCAGGTAGGCGTTGGCATTTAAACGATGCCCAATTGGCACTAAGGGGCTTAAAGTGTGCCAAGAAAACATCCCCCACACCATTACACCACCACCACCAGCCTGCACAGTGGTAACAAGGCATGATGGATCCATGTTCTCATTCTGTTTACGCCAAATTCTGACTCTACCATCTGAATGTCTCAACAGAAATCGAGACTCATCAGACCAGGCAACATTTTTCCAGTCTTCAACTGTCCAATTTTGGTGAGCTCTTGCAAATTGTAGCCTCTTTTTCCTATTTGTAGAAGAGATGAGTGGTACCCGGTGGGGTCTTCTGCTGTTGTAGCCCATCCGCCTCAAGGTTGTGCGTGTTGTGGCTTCACAAATGCTTTGCTGCATACCTCGGTTGTAACGAGTGGTTATTTCAGGCAAAGTTGCTCTTCTATCAGCTTGAATCAGTCGGCCCATTCTCCTCTGACCTCTAGCATCAACAAGGCATTTTCGCCCACAGGACTGCCGCATACTGGATGTTTTTCCCTTTTCACACCATTCTTTGTAATCCCTAGAAATGGTTGTGCATGAAAATCCCAGTAACTGAGCAGATTGTGAAATACTCAGACCGACCCGTCTGGCACCAACAACCATGCCACGCTCAAAATTGCTTAAATCACCTTTCTTTCCCATTCTGACATTCAGTTTGGAGTTCAGGAGATTGTCTTGACCAGGACCACACCCCTAAATGCATTGAAGCAACTGCCATGTGATTGGTTGATTAGATAATTGCATTAATGAGAAATTGAACAGGTGTTCCTAATAATCCTTTAGGTGAGTGTATATAGGTATTTTATATAGGTATGTTATTTAGTTGTGTAGTCTCATGTGGTTCTGGGTTTGTCCTATGTTGTTTTATGTAGCACATGGTCCTGGAGGAACGTTGTCTTGTTTCGCTGTGTACTGTACTAACTGTATATGGTTGAAACAACAATAAAAACCACTTGACTTGACAAGCTGCTTTAACTCATGAAGAATACACAGAAATCAACCGAGGCACATTAGTGAATATGAATAATATGTTTACATTGTAGTCTGGTGATGTGAATAATGTCTGTGCTTCATAATTATTTTGATGTGTTGCTTGTTGACTAACATTAGTATATACAAATTACATATACACTAAATATTCACATTAGTGCTTTTATCATTTATTGCAATGTGTTACAATTATGACATTCTGGGTGTTATGAACAACATCATCCTATGTGCATTTCCAGTTTAATTGAATCCGAATCGATGGTGTTATAATATAACTCACTCGTGTACAGATTGTGACTTTGAGGGGTATATTGATTATCAGATACTTCTAATGGAAACTAAACTGATACGACGCTGCAATGCTACTGTTACAATAATAAAACAAGAGAGAGTAATTAACCATGGTTTGAACACCGGTCTCTGCAAAACATTTGCTAAACATGCTTTATTATCATTTAATATAAGATCTTTGACACGTTAATGGATATTATTTAATAAAAGTGAATGCATGTCCTGACTGTAAACATCCCAACCCTGTGTGACGTAACACACACCAGCATCTCCACGAAATGAATGAAGATTTCCAATATATCCGAAGTTAGATATCCGATATAAAGTGTCATTCCGTTGCACTTTCCTCCGTTGAAAGGTGGAAATTCAGACTGTCCGAGTTGAATGGAACGCTTCATGAATCACAGCCACAACAATACATAACATTGCGGCTTTCCTCACAAGAGCTGACACACACACACGTCCAGAGTTTCACTTTTACTTAATTTATTGTCACTTATACCTGTCTGCTACCTCAATAACTGCTATGAGCATAGAACACTCTCATAGTATGTTATGTTTACATTTGGCATTTTTAGAAATTGTAATCTTTTTGCACTACTCAGGTTACAAATGTGTACTGGTCGGCACTGCACTGTCTCTTACGGTGCCTATTGTCCTGTGCCATATTTTTTTGCACACGTTTGCACGTGCACTTTATGTAGAAATGTTATTTAGTCTGTGTAGTCTCATGTGGTTCTGGGTTTGACATGTGGTTCTTGTTTTTATGTTTCACCATGGTCCTGGAGGAACGTTGTCTTGTTTCGCTGTGTACTCTACTAACTGTATATGGCTGAATGACAATAAAAATCACTTGACTTGACTTGAGAGCGAGGCCGGAAGAGAGAGAACGGTAAGGATTGACACCAGGGGAGATTTATCTCTGACAGCTGTGCTAACAGTGAAAGCTGGAGGGAGATAAAAGAGGAGCGGAGCCGCAGTGAAGAGAGAGGAGAGATATGAAGCTGAAAACCCTGTGAACTGGTGGGTTTACGTTTATGTGAAACCTTATAATAAGGACTATGGGTTGAGCTTTTGTGTGAAAGCATAAGAAATAAATCACACTTAATGTGAGCTAATTTCCCCCTTTAACTAACCCAAGAGTGTCACAGTGGCACCGAAACCAGGGGAAAAAAGGAGGAATCATCGTTATGGAGTACCCACCACTGGGCGAGGTGAACAAGAACCTCGCTGCAATCAACCAAACCCAGCACCAAGCACTACTGGATCTAAACACGGAGCAGCAGTTCTGGGTGGTCCTTCAGACCCAGGCTGAGGACCGGTATGTGTTTTGGAGCTTGGTGCCCCAGGGGGAAACTGCAGTCGTGACCCTGGCCACAACTTCGGCCATTCATCACGTCAAAGAGGGGCCCACAGGATGATCTGGAGGCATTCATAGAGCCGTTTTGACTGGACAGCTGAATCCTGGGGAAGGCCCAACAACCAGTGAGTGGTCTGTGTAACAAATGAGGAAACAAACCAGGCGCTGGTTTCTTCAAAACACAGGTAGAGAACTTTTAATTAACCACTTCTCTGGTTTACAGCTTCACAATAACTCATCATCTTCACAGGCACATAGTCACTTAAACACATCAGTTTCACAATAATATATCAGTTTTGCAGTAAAGCTCTCGACCCAGTCTCTCTTTCGATCTGGCGCTGATTTGGTCCTTTTGTGCTGCTCTCCCCAATCTCACTACAACACGTGGACCAAGTGGAACCTCAGATACCGTACCTCCACCTGCCCAGTCGTGCATTTCTTGGAGTTTGCTGTGAGCCTTGTCCACCGTAGTGACCTCAGGACCTCCTTCAGATGCTGCATGTGCCAAATGCGGTCTGAGGATTCGGTCCATGAGGCGCTGAAACGTGGCCGGAGTCCCAAACCAGACGAACGGAAGTGTCACAAATTGGTGTAATCTGAACGGTGTGGAGAAATCCGTTTTTTTTTAATGGGAAATTGGTGTCAAGGGTGTCAATTGGTGTCACTAACCCTTTGTCAAATCCAGTGTCAAGTAAAAACGAGCAGTGCCCAACCGATTGAGCAACTCATCAATATGAGGCATTGGGTAGGCTGGGTAGAAATGTTATTCTAGGTAGGCTTCAAGCAACCACCTTTCTATCAAGTGTGTACTTGAACTGCAATATGCTGATGACTGTGCTCTTGTGGCCCGACAGAAGATCTTTAGTCCGTACATCCTATCCATTAACACAAACAAGACTGAGGTGATCTGCAAATGGAGCTCCTGCCCACAATACCTACATACACCATCAAAAATAACCCAATAACGACAGTGCCATCATTTCCTCCTTTCAAAAGACTGCAGTACAGATCTTGAAATTGAAAAGCAGATGTAAACAAGCCTTGATGCATTAGGGAAGCTCAGGCATCACTGATAAAAATCTCCACCTACATACCAAAACTGCTGTCTTGACCACCATCATATTATGGCTGAAATGGAAAGGGATACACTGGATGTCTGCAAGAGCGTGTGTATATTTTACCCTGGTTCTTGACTTCAGCAAACTCCTTGTTATATTCCTCCAGTGTTTCTCTCAGTTTCTGGTTCTCTGTGTCGATGTCGTTCATTCTCTGAATCTTCAACAGCAGCTGCTGCGACAACTCCAACACTGACACGGGATCTACACACATTCACATAGATACAGAATGCAGATGTACACACCACATACACATCACTATGACAGAGAGAAAAACAAAACACAGCAATTACCGGGCACATCGATGAGCCGTTTATAGACATTTAGAAAGGCCGTCTCTGCTTCTTTACTCCGTTTACTCAGTGAGTCGATCTGAAAGAGACAAACATGTCAGATATTTGCTGAATCGCTGACAGATGAATGAGAGGATGACAGATAAGACACTCACCTCAGACTGAAAACTCTTCAACAGTGGAGACACAAGCTTCCTCAGTTCCTACAACACAAGTACGACATTTACCATCATCACAATCAACTCAACACACACAATCACATTTTCAAGGTCAAGACAGTGTGTCTATTAGTATTATCACACTAAACTCTGATGTAATAGTTTATACATTACTGAGTTACGGATAATAAATGTAATTAATATGTACATCATTACTTTGAATGGAAAGTAGTGTAACTTAAAGTTACACAGCACGAGATGGGGCGCTCAAGCGAAAACTAATTTTGTTTCTCTTCCACGGGGCCACTAGCAATATTAGTAGCAGAAAACAACATAGCTGCACACACTACTGTTGCTCTCGTGCCAGTAGCTCCAAAGCTTGCGTACAGACCGTCTCATGAACGTGCACAGATCAATGGTCGGTCAAGAGTTTTGCTTAATAATACAGTACATTTCGGTTTGTTTCTCACCAAACCTTATTCCTTCTTTTGAAGCAGTGGTCATTATAAACTGCCATAGAATGACATAAATGAGCACAATATTTTTCACAATTTCTGCCTTTGTGTTCAGAAAAAGAAAGTCATATGGGGTTATAACAACACAGGGGTGAGTAAACAATGACTGCATTTTCATTTTCGGGTGAACTAATCCTTTAAATACTTTGTATTGCAGAACTGTGTTTCTCAGATACTTGTCTGAGCGTGCGCACACACACACACACACACACACCTCTGGTGTGTTCTTCTTGAATTCACGGCTCTGCTCGATGAGTTTCTTTCTGGACGTCTCGCTCTCATCCTGTCTGCTGGCCAGAAGTGTGGCGGTGCTGTCCAGCTCCCTCTGTAGGGAACAAACATCACAGTCTTTACACACAGGGAACCACACACCAAATAACATGCACATCTACAGTCAGGTCCATAAATATTTGGACATTGACACAATTCTAATCTTTTTGGCTCTATACACCACCACAATGGATTTGAAATGAAACGAACAACATGTGCTTTAACTGCAGACTTTCAGCATTAATTTGAGGGTATTTACATACAAATCAGGTGAACGGTGTAGGAATTACAACAGTTTGTATATGTGCCTCCCACTTTTTAAGGGACCAAAAGTAATGGGACAATTGGCTGCTCAGCTGTTCCATGGCCAGGTGTGTGTTATTCCCTCATTATCCCATTTACAAGGAGCAGATAAAAGGTCCAGAGTTCATTTCAAGTGTGCTATTTGCATTTGGAATCTGTTGCTGTCAACTCTCAATATGAGATCCAAAGAGCTGTCACTATCAGTGAAGCAAGCCATCATTAGGCTGAAAAATCAAAAGAAACCCATCAGAGAGATAGCAAAAACATTAGGTGTGGCCAAATCAACTGTTTGGAACATTCTTAAAAAGAAAGAACGCACCGGTGAGCTCAGCAACACCAAAAGACCAGGAAGACCACGGAAAACAACTGCGGTGGATGACCGAAGAATTCTTTCCCTGGTGAAGAAAACACCCTTCACAACAGTTGGCCAGATCAAGAACACTCTCCAGGAGGTAGGTGTATGTGTGTCAAAGTCAACAATCAAGAGAAGAGTTCACCAGAGTGAATACAGAGGGTTCACCACAAGATGTAAACCATTGGTGAGCCTCAAAAACAGGAAGGCCAGATTAGAGTTTGCCAAACAACATCTAAAAAAGCCTTCACAGTTCTGGAACATCATCCTATGGACAAATGAGACAAAGATCAACTTGTACCAGAGTGATGGGAAGAGAAGAGTATGGAGAAGGAAAGGAACTGCTCATGATCCAAAGCATACCACCTCATCATTGAAGCATGGTGGTGGTAGTGTCATGGCGTGGGCATGTATGGCTGCCAATGGAACTGGTTCTCTTGTATTTATTGATGATGTGACTGCTGACAAAAGCAGCAGGATGAATTCTGAAGTGTTTCGGGCAATATTATCTGCTCATATTCAGCCAAATGCTTCAGAACTCATTGGACGGCGCTTCACAGTACAGATGGACAATGACCCGAAGCATACTGCGAAAGCAACCAAAGCGTTTTTAAGGGAAAGAAGTGGAATGTTATGCAATGGCCAAGTCAATCACCTGACCTGAATCCGATTGAGCATGCATTTCACTTGCTGAAGACAAAACTGAAGGGAAAATGCCCCAAGAACAAGCAGGAACTGAAGACAGTTGCAGTAGAGGCCTGGCAGAGCATCACCAGGGATGAAACCCAGCGTCTGGTGATGTCTATGCGTTCCAGACTTCAGGCTGTAATTGACTGCAAAGGATTTGCAACCAAGTATTAAAAAGTGAAAGTTTGATTTATGATTGTTAATCTGTCCCATTCCTTTTGGTCCCTTAAAAAGTGGGAGGCACATATACAAACTGTTGTAATTCCTACACCGTTCACCTGATTTGTATGTAAATACCCTCAAATTAAATCTGAAAGTCTGCAGTTAAAGCACATCTTGTTCATTTCATTTCAAATCCATTGTGCTGGTGTATAGAGCCAAAAAGATTAGAATTGTGTCGATGAATATTTATGGACCTGACTGTAAAAGTACCAATTACCATGGTGACTGTGTGTCTAAGGGTTCATCTTTGGGATTAAACAAGCAAACTTTAACCATTACATTTCACATCATTATATTAAAGACCTCCATTAATAAAGGTGTCTTAATGTGAAGTAACTGATTAACTGTACAGTTTCATTATAAAAGATTCAGAGCGACTGTCGCTAAAAACTGTGCTGACATCATGTTTATTTGGACGAGGTGTCAGTGTCCTGTGAGATGACGTAAACAGAGTGTGACCAGTCGATATCACTATCCGAAATAGTTCACTCATTCCCTATTTCCTATATAGTGAATGGCAGTGAGTGCACTATATCTGAACTAGGGATAGGCGGATCGATCCTAAAGTATCAACATTTCCGATACTGATGTTGTATCAAAAATATCAATCCACACACACAACAAATTGGATTCTAATTTATTTTTAACTAGGGATATTATCATTTGAACATGAACAATAATCATAAGCTTCAAAGTGAAATAAAAAGGATTAGGCTATATAAGCAAATACTTGTGTGGGATGGGAACGATTTCTTCCGCTCCTCGTGGTTAATTGTGTGGCAACTATGGAACGTAATTGGTTAATTCTGTGGCCAATATGGAACGTAATTGGTTATTTGTGTGGCCAATATGGAACGTAATTGGTTAATTCTGTGGCCAATATGGAACGTAATTGGTTAATTCTGTGGCCAATATGGAACGTAATTGGTTAATTCTGTGGCCAATATGGAACGTAATTGGTTAATTCTGTGGCCAATATGGAACGTAATTGGTTAATTCTGTGGCCAATATGGAACGTAATTGGTTAATTCTGTGGCCAATATGGAACGTAATTGGTTAATTCTGTGGCCAATATGGAACGTAATTGGTTAATTCTGTGGCCAATATGGAACGTAATTGGTTATTTGTGTGGCCAATATGGAACGTAATTGGTTATTTGTGTGGCCAATATGGAACGTAATAGGTTATTTGTGTGGCCAATATGGAACGTAATAGGTTAATTGTGTGGCGAATATGGAACGTAATTGGTTAATTGTAAATGACAAGCAGTAAAGTCCCAGCTCGTACGTCTTCCCGGTGGTGGATTATGGCCAATTAACAGTCCTCAAGTGTACACTAGAAATAAAAGTGTATTGTGTGTAAGAACAAGTGAACAAAAGTGGGGAATGAGATGTAGGGAATTAATTCAGACACCACTACTAAATGACCGACACCCGAAATAATACACTATATTGTGGATAGGGGGCAAAATAGTGCACTATATAGTGGATAGGGGGCAAAATAATGCACTATAGTGGATAGGGGGCAAAATAGTGCACTATAGTGGATAGGGGCAGAGTAGTGTACAATATAGTGGATAGGGGCAAAATAGTGCACTATAGTGAATAGGGGACGGAGTAGTGTACAATATAGTGGATAGGGGGCAAAATAGTGCACTATAGTGTATAGGGGACGGAGTAGTGTACAATATAGTGGATAGGGGGCACAATAGTGCACTATAGTGTATAGGGGACGGAGTAGTGTACAATATAGTGGATGGGGGCAAAATAGTCCACTATAGTGTATAGGTGACGGAGTAGTGTACAATATAGTGGATAGGGGGCAAAAGTGCACTATAGTGTATAGGGGATGGTGTACAATATAGTGGATAGGGGCAAAATAGTGCACTATAGTGTATAGGGGACGGAGTAGTGTACAATATAGTGGATAGGGGCGGTTTCAGAATTACTTGAAGAGTTTTAAGAAGAACAAGAGCCTGTTGATAGTTTTCAGTGACATTTAATTAATTGTTGATCTTTATTAACCATTTTCATGCTTTTCCGTCTGTTGTTCGTATTAAAACTATTCAAGGGCTCATGTATTAACTCTGTGTTCCTGATTTTAACCACTTGTCAATTTTATCGAGTTGTTTATCAAGTTTTTTTTTTTTTACATCAGCGACACAAACACACTCTTAATTTACTCATTAATCATCATAAACTCTCATAAGGAGTTATAAAGATACATTAATGAGGTTAGTTTGTATTTACATGATGATTGTTTACATTAGTCACTGATCATTGAACCAAGAACATCGATATCCTTTCAATCAGTGCATGAACTGTATGTGACATCAGTTCGACACATCTGAATCGACAGTAAAGCGACTCTTTTAAACTCATGATGATCCACTGACCTGTAGCTGCTGTAAGTCAAAGCGCCTCCAGAACTGACACATCGACACCGCGTTGGCCGCCATCTTCCCTCATACACAGCAGAGTCACCTGACGAGTGATGTCAGTCACACGCCACAAGAGTCACGTGATGATTGTGGCACAAGGCTTGTTCGACTTCATGCAGCTCTGCGCAGACCGATCGGCGGCTGACTTGAAGCAGTGCATGCCAGTTAGAAATTTTGTCCGACTTGATACAGCGCCGACGCCATGTGACTGTGACGTATGCCATCAAAGTACCGCGAGAGCGATTCGAGAGTAGCCGGAGGACTCAGCCAGCGCAGCTTCTCAAGAGCAGCTGCACAGGTTCTGATGACGACACAACTGATCCACGATTGGCCGGATTCACTGACAACACCGATGACGTGCGTTTCAAGTTTATTGGGACTTTTAAAACAGTTCAATACCTTTTTATGTCGTCTTTATCTTAAAAATCATATTTATTAGATATTGTTTTACTGTATTTACTTTATTGTTAATAAAGGGTTTGTGTATGTTTATTTTGCATGACTTTCTTTTTCATACAGACCTTTTACAGTATTCAGCTGCATAACCTATTCAAATGAGCATTTTTAATAACTCAAATGTTAATCTTAAAAACATACAATCTAATGTGGTCATAAATGTATGCTCCTGTACAAATGATGCATAATACATTGTTCTTCCATTTGTTCATATGGTTTCTTCATATTCTCTAGTTTATTTTGCTGTGGTCATACTTCACCTGCATGTGGTTAACAAACTGCTAACAACTTGCTATATCTTCAACTTAACAACAGTACAACATTCTGTTCACTTTCAAAGAGTTGGTCTAAATCACAATATAAATCCAACAGAATTGTGCTTTTCTGTATATGAAAATGAATGGTGTTTTGTCTCAAATGTTAAAAAGAGCTCATCTGGAGGGTACTGTAAATCCTGTTGCTGAAACCTTTTTTTTATAGGTTACTTTTATGATTTTGTATTAGCAGAAACACCCATGTCAAACTGCTAAAGTATATATCCAATATGTTATCTTGTTTTGGAAGACCCCCTTCCAAAACACCACTTATACACACACATCTCAAAAGTGTGTTAATACCATGGTCCATGGTTCATACATAAAGTTACTTAATCACTAAATCATGAAAACAATGGAAGTCACTGCTAATTAATGTTGAGCCAAAACTGAAAGTTGACTTAAAAGGGTAATTGCATTTGTTGCTAACTATTAGTAATAATGAATGGAACTGGTGTTGGCTATGGTCCCATGGTTCCTTAGGATATATAAAGAACCTGCACTACCCTATGTAACACACAACAAAATGGACAACGTAACCATTAATGTGTTAGACAGCAAAGGTAATGTTGTCATGCTAACAGTTTCCAATGACATCGCTGAAAGGATGAAGAATGGTAAGGAAACCGCATAACTGTGAAATAATTACAAGGCACCAGTGATTTGTGCAAGTGTTTTATTTATCATTTATTCCCCAGATCAAATGTTCCTTTCTTCTGTCATGGAGCAAGTATCAGCTGTTGAAACAAAAGGTACACATTTACTTAATGACCAAGAATATACTGGAAATATTTCTTGAGTGACACTGACCACATCTACAATCTTCTCTCCAACCAGCTCTCCTCAGTGGCCCAGCTTGTGCTGCAAAGCTCCTCCAACCTCCTATTCCATGTCTCACTACCTCCACTAGGTCGCCGGTACCCCTAAACCTCAGTTTTGTGAAACCACCATCAACCAGCCAGTGCCCCAATACTACAACTAGGCCCTCTGTACCACCTCCACCAGCAACCAACCAGTACCCGATTACTACCACTAGGCCCCCTGTACCACCTCCACCATCAACCAGCCAGTACCCGATTACTACCACTAGGCCCCCTGTACCACCTCCACCATCAACCAGCCAGTACCCGATTACTACCACTAGGCCCCTGTACTACTTACCTCCACTGTCAAGGACCCACCGCCTGCCACTCTGCAACCTGGTGCAGTGTGTGGAAACCCTTCAGCATCCATTCAACCTTCATCCCCTCCTTCCAGTCAGACAGGCATGAATCTCAAGGTATTATATCAAATACTGTAAGGAAGATAAATGTCAATACTGTGGTTAAATTACATTTTCTTTGTTTTGTAGTGTTAATCTATTTCTCTCCTTATCCCTCCATTTTACAGAAATAACACATCAAATGACACTATTTCTACTGGACCTTACAAAAACTCACCAGCAACTTTATTTTAGGAACAAAATGGCGTTCTATAAAAAAATACAAAACTCATTCTCACAAAAGGGCTACAACTTGTCAAGTGAAAAAATTCGAAAAAACTAGCAAACATGTTAACCACTTATAAGAGAGTAAAAGACAGAGCCGTGCAACTGGGGAGGGAAGATCACCTGGGAGTACTATACAGTAAGTTGAAGACTGCTTTACTTTATGTTTCTGAAATAACATTGTCATGTCTTACATTGGCCATTTTCATTTTACATTTGAAATCCACCCCCACCAGCTAATGGATGAGTTATTTGGGTCATCGGGGATCGGTACTGCACCACTTGGCACCATTCACTCCACACCTCTAGGTTTGGAAGAGACCTCCACCCAAAGCATGCCCACAACGTCTTCTCTTCAAGACCAGCCAGCAGGTGCTAGTATGGATGAACAGCCAGGAACCTCTACCATACCAAATACAAACGTCACAAGCAGGCAAAGACTGACCACAACCCTTACAATTTCTGGAGGCTTACGAAGAGCATGCAGAGAGAAGGACTGCTGTGCTTGAGTCCCTGGTAAGGCCAGATCTGGAGAGATGGTGGCGACTTAAGGAGAGGCGGAGAAGGTCCTTCGAAAAAAGATGGTGACCAGCTTGGGAACAATTGTGGAGGAGCTGAAGAAAATGGGAAAAAGACAAGAGCAAATTATGCATCTATTACAGAATCCACATGAACCTCAATAAAATGATAATGTAAAGATGTTTTCTCTTTTGATTTACACCTTTCCCCAAAATGTCTACTATGTATTTTTTTTTTATGTTCCCAAAGAACACAATTTCTAATGACAAACAAATTTTGTTCAATAAAATAAATTTCTTTATTTCAACACAAAATCTGTTTTTTTATCATTTGTTGAATATTTCTGTACATTCAAATCTTTACTTTTGTATGTTTAGTATACACATACAAGTTAGATCTTGGACTCAAGATGGCGCCGAGTATGGCTGCTGCGTTGCGAGCTCCGTTACAACACTGCGGTTTATTGTTTGTTTTGTTTACAGTTCTTTGTTTTTTTGTCTTGGATGTTGTCTGCCTTATTGTTTACGACAGACAAACGCTTTTGGACATTAGTTCTACAATCACACATCGAAAACCGGACTTCAAATTCCTTAATGCCGACCGCTGTTTACAAACATGCGGCGGAGCCCTTTGTCTGTGCTGCTCAGCCGCGAAACGCAGAAGGAAAAGAGGAAAAGGAGCCGGCGTTCTCATCAGAGTAAGACGTCGTGCAAATCGACCCCGCTACCCAGTATACTACTGGCAAATGTTCAGTCTCTGGACAACAAACTCTCGCGAGCTGAGAGCCGGATCTCTTTCCAACGAGAGCGAGGGACTGCTGCGTTATGTGCCTTACAGAAACCTGGCTGTCTCACGGAGATTCCAGACTCGGCCATCGAAATCACGGGCTTTTCCGTGCACCGAGCGGACAGAGCGAAAGACCTCTCTGGTAAAAGCAGAGGTGGTGGTGTATGTTTTATGATCAACAAATCATGGTGTGATCAGAGGAACGTACATTTCATCAAGTCTTTTTGCTCTCCTGATCTGGAATATCTCATGCTTCTGTGTCGACCATTCTGGCTGCCGAGGGAATTCACAGCGGTTATCATCACAGCTGTGTACATCCCCGCAAGCCGACACAGACCGGGCACTCAGGGAACTGTATGGGTGTATAAGTGAGCAGGAAACCGCAGCACCCTGAGGCTGCGTTCATTGTTGCCGGGACTTTAACAAAGCCAACTTCAAAGCAATCGCCCCAAAATACCACCAACACATAAAGTTCAACACACGAGGGACCGGGTTTTGGATCATTGTTACTCTCCCTTCCGGAAGGCTACAAATCCCTCCCCGCCCCCATTTGGCAATCGGACCATTCTTCCGTTCTGCTTCTGCCCGCTTACAGGCAGAAACTGAAACAGGAAGCACCCACCCTCAGAACGATCCAGTGCTGGTCGGACCAATCAGACTCTGCGCTACAAGACTGTTTTGATCACGCGGACTGGGAGATGTTCGGTCCGCCTCTGATGACGACATCGAGGTTTACGCTGACAGCGTAACGTGTTTCATCAGGAAGTGCGTAGAGGACGTTGTTCCGACCAAAACTATACGGATATACCCCAACCAGAAACTATGGGTTAACGGCGATGTTCGGCGGCACTCACTGCGCGGACCTCCGCTTTAATTCTCCTAACACGGAGGAGCGTAAACAAGCCAGTTATGCCCTCCGTAACACTATCAGTGCAGCTAAACGCCAGTACAGGCACAAACTTGAAAGTCAGTTCAACACCACTGACTCCAGAAGTATGTGGCAGGGAATTAACACAATCACGGACTACAAGCGGAATAAAGTCTCCGCCATGAACACCGCTGCATCTCTCCGGACGAACTTAATACATTTTATGCTCGTTTTGAGGACAGTAACACCGCCCTCGCGGAGAGCGCACTCGCGACTGACGCTACAGAGGTTGATTCACTCTCCGTCTCTGTTGTGGATGTAACCCGATCATTCCGACGGGTGAACATCCGTAAAGCTCGCGGTCCAGACGGCATTCCGGGCCGCGTCATCAGAGCGCGCGCGAATCAACTGGCTGGTGTTTTTACGGACATTTTCAATCTGTCCCTCTCCCTGTCTGTAGTCCCCACATGCTTCAAAACATCAACCATTGTGCCTGTACCGAAGCAAGCTATAATCACATGCTTAAATGACTGGCGTCCTGTTGCTCTGACCCCCATCATCAGCAAATGCTTCGAGAGGTTAATCAGAGATCACATCTGCTCTGTTCTGCCCCCTCTTTGGACCCATTGCAGTTTGCCTACCGCAACAACCGCTCCACTGATGATGCCATTGCATCTACAATACACACTGCTCTCTCCCACCTGGAAAAAAGGAACACATATGTGAGAATGCTGTTTGTAGACTACAGCTCAGCATTCAACACCATAGTGCCCTCCAAGCTTGATGAGAAACTCCGGGCTCTGGGCTTAAACAGCTCGCTGTGCAGCTGGATCCTGGATTTCCTGTCAGGCAGACATCAGGTGGTTAGAATGGGCAGCAACACCTCCTCATCACTGACCCTCAACACTGGAGCCCCGCAGGGCTGTGTTCTCAGCCCACTCCTGTATTCCCTGTACACACATGACTGTGTGGCAACACATAGCTCCAATGCCATCATTAAGTTTGCTGACGATACGACGGTGGTAGGTCTGATCACTGACAATGATGAAAGAGCCTACAGAGAGGAGGTGCACACTCTGACACGTTGGTGTCAGGAGCACAACCTCTCCCTCAACGTCAGTAAAACCAAGGAGCTTGTTGTGGACTTCAGGAAGAAAGACGGAGAACACAGCCCCATCACCATCAATGGAGCACCGGTGGAGAGAGTCAGCAGCTTCAAGTTCCTCGGTGTCCACATTACTGAGGAACTCACATGGTCCGGTCCACACTGAGGCCGTTGTGAAGAAGGCTCACCAGCGCCTCTTCTTCCTGAGACGGCTGAGGAAGTTTGGAATGAACCACCACATCCTCACACGGTTCTACACCAGCACTGTAGAGAGCATCCTGACTGGCTGCATCACCGCCTGGTACGGCAATAGCACCGCAGCACAACTGCAAAGCCCTGCAAAGGGTGGTGCGAACTGCCAGGAACATCATCGGAGGTGAGCTTCCTCCCTCCAGGACATATACACCAGGCGGTGTGTGAAAAAAGCTCGGAGGATCATCAGAGACTCCAGTCACCCAAGTCATGGGCTGTTCTCACTGCTACCATCAGGCAGGCGGTATCGCAGCATCAGGACCCGCACCAGCCGACTACATGATAGCTTTTTCCCCAAGCAATCAGACTGTTGAACTCTTGATCTATCAGGATCAATAATTAGCACTGCACTTTATTCAGCTATAATCTCACACTGGACTGTCAACATATTCTCCTCAATACAACTGCTATATATATATATACACATATATATTTCATATACTCCCACTTATTGTATTGTATTGTATATTCTGTTCTATATTCTGCATTGTATATAATTATTGTGTTGTGTAAGTATGTGTACATTTGATATGTAAATTGTTTTGTGTAAGTATGTTGTTTATTGTAATTGGTATATGTCTCGTCACTGTCATGACTGCTATGTTGCTCGGAACTGCACACAAGAATTTCACCTACTGTTGCACTTGTGTACATGGTAGTGTGACAATAAAGTGATTTGATTTGATTGATTTGATTGATTGATCTGGCCACAAATCTGGTCTCTATAATGACATGCATTAGTGTTGTGGGGTTGCTGGGGGTGTGGTTCATCATCAACACCATCATCTACCACAACAACTTGATCACTGGGCTCTAAACAAAGATTATGCAAAATGCAGCAGGCTGAGACTGCTGAACTGATATTGGAAATGCTTCTCATTTGCAGGCAATGGAGCCTCCTAAACTTAGATTTTAGAATGCCAAATGCATGCTCAATGACCACGCGAGCTGCATTGAGCTTTCTGTTAAAGTATCTTTGCCTAGCAGACAAGTGGCCATTGTCTCTATAAGGCCTCATAAGTTGAGGCAACAAAGGGTAGGCAGAATCCCCAATTATGTGCATTCCTTGTGGAACAAGGGAATGAGGATCTTCTTCAAGAACACGACAAACTTCTGTGAAGCTGAAATGCTCTGGCATCATGCCAACTCCCAGGGTAACCCACACTGATGTGACAGAAGCGCTGACTGTCACAAAACCCAGTTAAATTTACAGAATAAAACTGTTTCCTATTCACGTATGCTAGGGGATTATCACAGTGGGGTCTCAGTATAGGAATGTGACACCCATCCACTGCACATACAGTGTTGGGGAAACCTGCTGCGTCAAACCCTAACTTTGACATCTCCAGTCTTTGACCTCTGGGCCAGGAAATGTGGTGGGCCATGTATGTGTTCACATTGCAACAAAACTCATGGAGATGCTTGGCAAGAGTGGATTTTGACATGTTGAATCTATCTGCCACCCCACGATATGACTCCTGATTCGCCAATGTCCAAAGGCAGGCAAGAACACTGTTTGTGAGTGGAAGTTTGGTCTGTTGTAAATTCATATAAACAGGACCAAGGGTAATAATGACATCCTGCAAAGGTAGAAAAATAGGTTATCAAGACAACATGCTAACACTTGTAATAGTTCAATGAATTTTATATTAACCAGTACAAACCTCCACTTGTTCTTTGGAAAGCCTGAAATGACCTCTAAATTCTGAGAGACTGTAGAGAGGGACAACATCCTCCACAAAATTGTCTATTTTTGGAACTGTGGCAGCGGGGGCGTGGTCAAGCGCCCGTCCGGGAGAGAAAAGCGGTAAGGGCGCTCACACCTGGGCTAAATTATGTCTAACACCTGTCTCTAATTGCAGTAGAGCGAGGAGAGCGGATAAAAGGCCAGCAGCCGCAGAGCAGGGGAAGAGAGAGCCCGACACCAAGCCCAGCGAAACGAACTATATAATATTATTGTGTGAAAGTGGAAAAAAGATTAAAGCCTTACTTTTGATGCTGTTTCCTGTCCCTTCCTTAGTGGAAAGTTGTACACTGGTGCCGAAACCCGGGAAGATTATTAGGAACACCTGTCTTCCAAAGGATGGAACAGAATCGCCCCGTAGAGTCCTCCCAGCTGGCGGAAGTCCTCCAGTCCCTCGCTACACTCCATCAGAGCCACCAACAATCCCTGCTTGAGCTCCGGCAAGACCAGGATCGTCGCTTCTTCGAAATCATGCGGGCTCAAGCAGAGGACCGGCACGCCATCCGGAGCCTCCTCAGCCAGGAGCTGAGGTTTACCTGGCTTACCCCGATCTGAGGAAAGCCATCTTGCAACGGGTTGGTCGGAGCCCGGAAGAAAGTCGCCAGCTCTTCCGGGCCTTGAAGCTCGACAAATCCGACCGCCCGTTTGCGTTCGCCCAGCGGCTCCGTGATGCCTGTCGGAGGTGGCTGCTCGCGCGGGACCGCAACGTCGAGGAGCTAGTCGACCAGGTGGTACTGGAGCAGTTTGTCCAGCGTTTGCCCTGGAAGTCGGCCGAGTGGGTCCAGTGCCACCGCCCGGCGTCGCTGGAGGAAGCCGTCCGACTCGCGGAGGACCACATGGCGGCGATTCCCAGGGCGGATGAGCCCTCTCTCTCTGTCTCCCCTTCCCCTGTGTCTTCCCCTGTTTTTTTCCCTCCCCTCTTCCCTCTCGCTCTGCTCTCTCCCCAGGGTCCGTTCCTGCCCCGCAGGCGCTGAGCGTTTGTGAGACCAGCCTCCCGGCCTTGGGAACACCCGCCTAGCCCTTCCCGTCCTTCAGCCGCTCTCCTCCTCAGGTGGGGGCACCCGCCAGCACGGGTGCGGCCGCAGCGCCTGGGCCGGTCTGCTGGAGGTGTGGAGACCGGACCACTTCGGGATCAGTGTCCGCTGATGGAAATAGGGGCAGTGGTGCGGGTCTCCGATGTTCCGCAGGCTGCCCCGATCGGGCTGGAGCGTGCACGATTCGGTAAGAATCCAGGGGGTACATACCAAGCTTTGTTGGATACCGGCTGTAACCAGACCACCATCCACCAACGCTTGGTTCAACCCGGGGCTCTGGGCTCAGCTAAACTGGTGAGGGTGAGGTGTGTGCATGGGGATATTCACAAGTATCCCGTGGTGACTCTGGCGATCAAATTCCGGGGAGAAAAACATAGTGTGGAGGCAGCGGTTAGTTCCCGCCTCACCCATCCACTCACGTAGTGTTGCAGGGGCACTCTTCAAGATAATCTCCCGGGTGGGGATTCCGAAAGAAATCCTCACCGATCAAGGCACGACTTTTATGTCACGGACACTTCGCGAACTTTATGAGCTCTTGGGCATCAAATCGATTCGCACTAGCGTTTACCACCCGCAGACAGATGGCCTAGTGGAACGATTTAATAAAACGAATAAATTCGTACACGATGACGCTAGAAATTGGGATAAGTGGCTAGACCCCCTGTTGTTTGCAGTACGAGAGGTCCCGCAAGCCTCCACCGGGTTCTCCCCGTTTGAGCTGCTGTACGGGCGACGGCCCCGCGGTGTCCTTGACGTCATCCGCGAAGCGTGGGAGGAGGGACCTTCTAATAGTAAAAATGAAATTCAGTTCGTTCTCGATTCTTAGAGCAAAACTCCACACACTGGGGCGACTAACACAGGAGAATTTGCTCCAAGCTCAAGAACGCCAACGCCGGCTGTATAACAGGGGTGCTCGGCTACGGAATTTGCACCGGAGACAAGGTACTCGTATTACTCCCAACATCGAGCTCTAAATTACTCGCCAAGTGGCAAGGACCCTTTGAGGTCACACGACGAGTGGGGATCTCGATTATGAGGTTAAACGTACCGATAGAGGGGCGCGCGTCAAATTTATCACCTCAACCTCCTGAAATTATGGAGGAGGAGGCGGCCTCTGTGACGTTGGCCACGGTAGTTCCGAGAGGGCGGAGCTCGGACCGGAGATAAACAAAAACTACAATCCCAACACTCCGGTTACTTGTGGGGACCAACTCTGCCGCGGCAGCTCACAGAGGTTTCTGAATTACAGAAGGAATTTGCGGACGTATTTTCCCTCTACCGGGCCGTACAAACCTCATACAGCACCACATCGAGACCGAGCCGGGCGCGGTGGTGCGTTGTCGCTCTATCGCTTACCCGAACATAAAAAAAAAATCGTACGGGAAGAATTAGATGCGATGCTGGATATGGCCGTAATAGAGGAATCCCACAGTGATTGGTCCAGCCCGGTTGTTCTTGTTCCCAAGAGTGATGGGTCTGTTCGATTCTGTGTGGATTACAGAAAAGTCAACGCGGTGTCTAAATTTGACGCGTACCCAATGCCCCGGGTTGATGAACTGCTCGATCGGTTAGGTACTGCTCGATTTTATTCGACCTTGGATTTAACAAAGGGTTATTGGCAGATCCCCTTGACACCAATGTCCCGTGAGAAAACAGCCTTCACCACGCCGTTTGGATTACACCAATTCGTGACGCTTCCTTTCGGTTTGTTTTGGGGCACCAGCCACGTTTCAGTGACTCATGGATCGGATCCTCAGTGTTCCGATCACACCTTATTGTGTGAAAGTGGAAAAAAGATTAAAGCCTTACTTTTGATGCTGTTTCCTGTCCCTTCCTTAGTGGAAAGTTGTACAGGAACCATTCTAAATTAGAACAAGAGGAATTGTACTCACTATATACATGTAGCCTAACTGAACACACATGTAGTCAAACATTTATTTTCAGTGTTTTATGTTGAATTGGGATTTTAATCAAATAATTAGTGTATACAGAAGTGTTGAAATTGGAGTAAAACTCCATTATTTCTTTGTCAGTATGAGTAATTCTCTATTTAAACCAAAATAATAATAATTATTATTAAAAGGCAAGCAACAGTAGCTATTGATTACAAAAGCCACCCATTACATCAGTAATACATTGCAAAGACTTTACACTTTCGATTCAGTATTTTTATTCAACATATAATTTGCAGATTCTAGGTATAGTAACTTTAAAACTAAATTGATAATGTGTAATTTGTTTAAATAGATACTTCTTACATTTAACCATTTAACTCACCTTCGTTGCTCATTGTGCCCAATGTCATGCAAAAATAATGGAATTTCTATCGCTTCCAGCTCGTCTGCGATAAAGCAAGCAAACACCACGTGATCTGCCATGACTGACGTAATTGCAGCAAACTACGGGAGCCACAACGTGTCCGGCTTCATATCTCCGTTTGCAGATCCTCCCCGCCTGCACGCGGCAACTCTCGCAGATTGGTTACATCCAGTAGCAGCCGATGTCGAACACACCTGAAGACTGCTGTGAAACGGCACTTGATCTTATGAATATTCATAAGATTCCGCTGTCCGCTGAAGTACACATGTCATCCGCTTCCGCCGTCAATCATCTGCGTGCACTTCTGGAGAAACATGGAAGAGAAGGTTCATTTAGATCTGGAGGATTTCTCCTCAGAGCCGTTTGTGGAGAGTTTCATTAAAGAAATACAGAATCAAGAGGCTGTTTTTCTCATCGGGATATTAGTGGCTTTGGCGGTTGTGATACTTACTATCGGTAAGAAGAAACATCATGACGTGTGCGATGAACACACACGTCAGGAAACATTCATTATATATTTATGATGTATATTGTGTGTTCAGTGTTGTTTGGTCATCTCTGGGGCTCCAGTAAAGTGAGGAATGTCGTGCTGTTGTTGGGACTCTGTGACTCCGGGAAAACTCTGCTCTTCACTCGGGTCAGTTTCAATAAAAACATCATCAAACGTGTCTTGAATTATTAATGATTCGCTGTGTCTCTTCAGTTATTATTAGGGAAGTTTGTAAAAACACAGACGTCCATCACAGACAACAGCGCAACATACAAAAGCAAGAGTGACGGAGTGAGTCATTTAATAACATCTGTTATAACTGTACGTGATGACGTCATCAGACGGTTTATAAAGTGATGGTGGGTGTATGCGCAGGGCAGCAGCTGGACACTTATTGATGTTCCCGGTCATGAAAGTTTAAAGGGTAACTAAACCCTAAACCAACTTTTTTTAGTTAATGATCTGTAAGCATGGGGCTTTATTAGTACTGGTCATTGATTCAAGTAATTATTTTGACATTTGTGTATAAAGTGTTTTAATTCTACAATATATGGTGTAAAAACGTCAGAGTGCTGCCCTCTTCAGGTTGAACGGTGGCTACTGCAGTTGAATTTTCCTATTGGCTGTTGCGGTACTTCGTGACGTAAGCGGTGACAGCTGACGTAAGCAGGTTCCAGCTCACCATGCCAGATTCATGTACATGTCGTCTTGCGACCGTGTGAGGAATAATAATAACAGCAGCTGTCAGTTAATCCGTCACTACGAGTCTCAGGTGCCCCCCGCTCAGCCCCGCACTCGGTTCGTTCCCTCTATCCCCGCCGGGGTCTGCCCACTTTTCCAGCATTTTCAAATATTTCTAGTGGGTGGAGTCAGACTCTGAGCAGGTGTTTAGTTACCCTTTAAGAGTTCAGATTGTGGAGAAATACAAGACTGTGACACGGTGAGTGACATTGAACTGTGACTGATTGTGTGTGTTTGTGTGTTGTCTCAGTGCTGTTGTGTACATGTGACTGTTTGTGTGTTGTGTCAGTGCTGTTGTGTACATGTGACTGTTTGTGTGTTGTGTCAGTGCTGTTGTGTACATGCGACTGTTTGTGTGTCAGTGCGGTTGTGTACATGTGACTGACTATGTGTGTTTGTGTACATGCTACTGACTGTGTATGTTTGTGTACATGCGACTGTTTGTGTGTCAGTGCGGTTGTGTACATGCGACTGACTATGTGTGTTTGTGTACATGCTACTGACTGTGTGTGTTTGTGTACATGCGACTGTTTGTGTCAGTGCGGTTGTGTACATGCGACTGGTTGTGTACATGCGACTGATTGTGTGTCAGTGCGGTTGTGCGCACGTGACTGACTGTGTGTGTTGTGTGTCAGTGATGTTGTATACATGTGACTGTGTGTTTGTGTACATGCGACTGTTTGTGTGTTGTGTCAGTGCAGTTGTGTACATGTGACTGTTTGTGTGCGGTTGTGTACATGTGACTGATTGTGTGTGTTTGTGTACATGCGACTGATTGTGTGTCAGTGCGGTTGTGCGCACGTGACTGATTGTGTGTGTTGTGTGTCAGTGATGTTGTATACATGTGACTGATTGTGTGTGTTTGTGTACATGCGACTGTTTGTGTGGTGTCAGTGCAGTTGTGTACATGTGACTGATTGTGTGTTGTGTCAGTGCAGTTGTGTACATGCGACTGATTGTGTGTTGTGTCAGTGCAGTTGTGTATGCGACTGTTTGTGTGTTGTGTCAGTGCAGTTGTGTACATGCGACTGTTTGTGTGTTGTGTCAGTGCAGTTGTGTACATGTGACTGATTGTGTGTTTGTGTGTTGTCAGAGCTGTTGTGTTTGTGGTGGACAGCAGCATCTTTCAAAAGGACGTCAGAGACAGAGTTTCCGCTAGAAAAAAATGGTGCCGGTCAAAGTGACCGGCAGAGGTTTCGTTTTACGGACATTTTGATGATATGCCGGTCAAATATATCGCCTCTTAATTAGTCAAGTTGAGGAAAACTGGAGGCAGTCTAACTTAAAAAATGACATAATCAGGCCGTATAGAATGCAACATATTATTATTAGCTTAACTTTCAAATAGACGGAAAAAAAAAACGTGAACGTCCGATTGGCGTCAATCAACGCCAATTGTTTTTTACTGTGGTTTCACACACATTCACTTTTTGAAACATTGAGGCACGGATGTACCTAATACAAATAAATAAAACATCTCCAGTTAACTAGCAGATCATTCATTTAGTCCGTTATTAAATAAGAGATCTAGCACTAAAATCTGTTGTTTTTGAAATCAAGCTGAGCGCTCGTGTCCGCTGCTATCAGTTGCATGGACGACGCGCTGCGCGAGTTGCGCAATCTTCACTAGGACGCGCGTTTCAATCTATCGCCGTTGCGGAGACTCTCTATTAATTCCGGTGAAATCACAAAATAAAATGCACACAAACGTGTCCCTGCTTGATGTAGACTGAAACCATGCACTGATGAACATAGGCTATTCAGTTTTGATGATAGAGAAAAAAAACTGCACGAATGCGCGGATTAGAAGCACTGATCTATCTATAATGAGATGTTCCTGATTCACCATCGTCTGGCCTCTGAAAAAGCTTTTAAAGCTAGTCTGCCTGGGCCTGGCCATATTTGAAACGTCTCACTCAATCGTTCGTTGTTTAGGTCTATATTGCAGCCGTTTTAGGCGTGCGCTTTATTTGAAATGCAGCATGCGATGTTGTTTCATAACTTTCAAACGATAGAGCCTGTTCCTTTATAACATAGCAAGAGATCGGTGTATTTTTGCTTTATACATTTTAGGCTTATTCTCAAATTCAGATTGTGTTAGGGGGACGGGATTATTAGGCAATTTTAATCGGACAATTTGACCGGAGAGATTTAGTTTTGTCGGACATTTCATTTTTTTACCGGCCAATGTCCGGTAATTACCGGACAACGGAAACCCTGGTCAGAGATGTGGCCGAGTTCCTCTATTTCATCCTCACAGACGCTCTTCTGGCCAAAAATAATCCCACACTTCTGATCGCCTGCAACAAACAAGGTGATTATTTCATTAATACACACTCATCTTGATGTGATAGAAATATTCATGCACCAATGACAAAATCAGTCCGACATGTCACGGTTTCTGATGTAACTGAGTTTTAAATGGTAAATGGTCTGCACTTATATAGCGCCTTTTTAACCTTAATGGTATTCAAAGCGATTTACACTGTGTCTCATTCACCCATTCATACACCAATGGTGTCAGAGCTGCATGCAAGGTGCTAGCCTGCCATTGGGAGCAACTTGGGGTTCAGTGTCTTGCCCAAGGACACTTCAGCATGTGGAGTCATGTGGGCCGGGATTCAAACCACCAACCCTGTGATTAGTGGCCGACTCGCTCTACCACCTGAGCCACAGCCGCTGTTAAAACTATGACTGTTTTGGCACTCAGTTTTTTACAAGTCCTGACATTTAATCGTAGAAAACATTCCCTGTCTTAGGTCAGTTCGGATCACAACTTTATTTTAAGAATGTGAAATGTCAGAATAGTAGTCGAGAGAATAATTTATTTCAGCTTTTATTTCTTTCATCACATTCAGAAGTTTACACACACTTTGTTAGTATTTGGTAGCACTGCCTTTAAATTATTTAACTTGGGTCAAATATTTTGGGTTTTCTTCAACAAGCTTCTCACAAGAAGTTGCTGGAATTTTGTCACATTCCTCCAGACAGAACTGGTGTAACTGAGTCAGGTTTGTAGGCCTCCTTGATCACACATGCTGTTTCAGTTCTGCCCAAAAGATGGACCAATGAAGAAGAGCTGGAACTACAAGCCTGCTTTGACTGCACTGATTGGAGTGTTTCTGAAGATGGTTTTTCCAGGTAAGGATTGAACTGCTTCCCCAAGTGGAGGAGTTTAAGTATCTCGGGATCTTGTTCACAAGTGGGGGAAAGTTGGAGCATGAGATCGACAGGTGGATCGGTGCAGCGTCTGCATAAATGCAGTTGCTGTACCGGACTGTGATGGTGAAGGAGCTGAGCCTGAAGACAAATCTCTCAATTTACCTGTCAGTGTATGTTCCAGTCCTCACCTATGTTCATGAGCTTTGGGTACTGACCGAAATAATATGATTGCTACAAGTGACAGGGCTCACTCTAAGAGAGAGGGTGCGAAGCGCTGACATGAGTAGAACTGCTGCTCATCTGCGTTGAAAGGAGCCAGTTGAGGTGGTTCTGGCATCTGAATAGGATGCCTCTTGGATGCCTTCCTGCAGTGGTGTTTCGGGCATGTCACATGGAAGGATTACATCTCTCAGCTGGCCTGAAAACACCTTGGGATCCCCCAGGATGAGCTGGAGGATGTGGCTTAGGAAAAGGACGTATGTGTTACTTTGCTTATTCTGCTGCCACCTCGACCCAGTCCTTGTTAAGTGGTCAAAAATGGATGGCTGGATGAACCATAAAATAGTTCTTTAGTTGGGTACAACAGGGCTAAATTGTCCCGTGTGGTAAAAGACTCCTTTGATTTTATTTACTTCTACTTCTAACTGTCCAATATGAAAGGTGAAAGGATAGTATTTTATGTTAAAAAGGAAGAAATGTTTAACCCTTTTCTGAACTGTTTATTTGAACCTTTATTGACTCGTACAACTTTTTTTATTATACACATTTTATTTGTACTTAATCCAATTGGAATAAAATTCCTTGAATTTGTTCACAAATGGTATCTGAAAACGCACAAAGGTTTTTAACAATTTTCTTTATATTTAATTGTTTTTATTTGGAAATGACTGGTTCTTAAACGTTCTTGGCCCAGGAACCAAATTAGAAATGTTACAAAACCGCACAATATGCTGTATGTTCTATCCTGTAATTTATTAACTTTTTTTATAACTACAACAATTGTGATATAGAAAGAGTCTTATAGAAATCATTATTATACTTTCACAGACTCTAAAAAAAATGTTAACATTTCAAACATGCACACAAACATGCACTCTCTCAATCTGTAGAAATAAAGAAAAAAATATTTTGATAATGATCAAATCAGTTGCATTCATTTTTAACTGGAAAGCATCATATTTTGTAGTCCCTATAAACATGTACCATGACAACCATAGTTCTGCCAAAAAATACCACCGTTACTACAGGTATTGTTAATAAAAAAAAAAATTGAGTCATGTGGTGCCATGCAAGGGTCGGACGTGTGATCGGCGAGCTCTGCACACTTTGCTAGTTTTTAATTATTTTTGTGTCTTAAACTAGTGATATTCGATACGTCCTGCTAAATAACTGTTATAGGAAGAAAACATGGCAAATAATTCTAAATCCTCGGGCTCTGGAGACATTAAAAGACACTTACGTGCTCATGCTGAAACCTCCAGAAAGGCCCGTAGACAAGGGACTCGGTTTGGACAGTGTGGTGGGAGAAATTTAACTGCAACTGTCGAGCATGTGATGCTGGCAAAGGTTGCGGTGGACTTGGAGGATCTTGCAGTAATATGACGATCGATAACTGCCATGGAGACGAAATTCTCTGAGGTGGTTACAAGAATCAGATCGATTATCTGGAGTCATTGGAGAGGGAATTGGCTGCTAATCCGCTAGTGACCAAAGTAGATTTGCAGCGTGTTTGGGAAAAGCTGGAATCGTAATCGGTGAAACAACATCAGAATTGTTGGAATTCCTGAGCATGAGGAAGGCCGAGATATGGTGAAATTCCTATACAAGCTCTTCCCGAGTCTGCTCGACATAACCGGCCATAAGATGGAAATCGAGCGAGTTCGGATGTCCGCTGAGGAAGACAGGCCCGACCAAATTTCTGAGATCATCCAATAAAGATCTTGTGTTACATGAGGCGAGGAGCAAAGGAAAGCTTTCTTGGAAAAACTACAAAATGTTCTTGTTCCCAGACTTTGAATCTATCATGTTTCTCTCATCGAATTTGCATAGAATGCAAGAAACTCTTACATCAACGGAAGGTGTCTGTTGCACTGATGTTTCTGGCCAAATTGAGAATAGATACTAAGAATGGCCGCAAAATATTTACATGCCCACAGCAAGTATTGTCTTTCATAGAGACAATGAGTGAGTAAGCCATTTGGTGAGTTTCATGTAACAGCTGAGTGGATTGACTCGCTTAATATACACTCGACTGTCTGAGGAGCCTGAGCGCCATTTTGTTTCTGTTTGTCCTGGAGAATAGATACTAAGAATGGCCGCAAAATATTTACATGCCTGCAACAAACATTGTCTTTCATAAAAACAGTGGACTGAGGAAGTCGTGGTGTTTTTCTCTCGTTGCAGCCAAGAGAGCCTGACTCACTGAACATTCACTTGACCGTCCGAGGAAACTGTGCACCTTTTTTGTGCTGGTTCCACCTAGTGGCTGGAGTTTGTTTTGTATAGTAACACTCCTTCAAGAAACTCTTGTGCTGACGGAGGGTTGCTTTTGCACTGTTCCATGTTAAGAATAGATGCTGTGGATGGCCGCAAAATATTTGCATGTCCCCAACGGGCGATATCCGAGACAATGGAGTCATTGTGTGATACTCACTTTGTAGCCGAACGGACCGAATCACTGAACAAGGCCTTGATTGTCCAAGGAAACGGTGCACCTTTTTGTTTCATGTTGTGCTGGTTCCACTAGCAGCTGAAGCTTGTTTTGTGGAGGAACACACCTTCAGGACAGTTATGTGGATGAATCTACACCTTCTTTGTGTTTATTATACCTATTGGCTGGAGTTTGTTTTATAGATTTACCTTTTTGTTATGTAATTCTATCTCACATAATTTGTCTAGAAACACTGGACTTGAGTAATCTGACGGCAAAGTTGTCATGGGGACTCTCATAGGCGTACATGGACCGTTTGAGTTTAGAGGGATGGTCATGCGCAGGGTTCATGCACACTTTTTTTCTGTTTGTTTGGTTCTGGGGGAAGTTCAGTGTTTGATTGTTGCACTAGTGTTGGAATGTGTTCTTTATAATTTCACTTTTACACACAATCCCCTCTAGCAACAGTGACTCTTCACAGGATGTGTACAAATCTTGGTCTTGCAGATATTTAGACTTTTGAACCCATCTGGTAGAGACTATACTTTCTTTTCATCAGTCCATAAGATTTATTCTAGAATAGATTTTTTTTAATTATATCTAAGTCCCTCATTTCATCTGTTGTTGATTGCTCAATTGGAAACATTTTAGTCTCAGATCACGCCCTGATGAATTTAGAGATGTTGCCACATACAGAGAAAAATAAATCATATAGTTGGAACTTTAATGGATCCCTATTGCAAAATCCTGAATTCCAACAGATATTAAAAGCTGAAATCAGTGTTTATATGGAGGCCAACTGGTCCTCAGAATCCTCTGTGGGTGTGGCTTGGGAGGTACTTAAGGCGGTTCTTAGGGGTCGGATCATACAGTGTGCCTCATTCAGCAAAAAATTCAAAGCACGAGAACTCGTGGAGTTGGAAGGGAATATTAAAGTGCAGAGGCAGAGCTGAAGTACCAAAGGTCATCTGATGGCCTCAGAGAATTGACCTGAATGTAATACAGATATAATATTATTTTGTCATTGAAGGTGGATTTTTGGCTATTTGGGGCAAGACAGTCATACTTTGAGTCAGACGACAAAGCAGGGAAGCTTTTGGCTAGATATATAAAGCAGAGTCTTTTTTTACCATTCCCTCTGTGAAATCTGCTGGTGGGTAAATATTTACCTCGGGCAACTGATATTAATAAAGCTTTTAAAGAATTCTATCTTGATCTCTATTGTTCCACATCTTTGTCTACTGACGAAGATATTAGAAACATTGTGAAACAATTAAATCTCCCTAAACTGACGACTGAGCAAAAAATTATCTTTATTCTAAGATAACCTTGGAGGAGCTTGGCGAGATAATGAAGGTCTTGTCTATAGAATGAATGCTTCCACCAATCATGACACAAGTCCGGATCAGTCTGATTCTTTAAAACAGGGGTCCCCAAACTACGGCCCGCGGGCCGAATACGGCCCGCCCCCACATTTGGACCGGCCCTCTGAACAATGCCATGCAGAGAAATATTTTTACAATTTAATTTTAAATATGTTTTAATCATATCATATTTGTATTTGATAATACATATTGGCTTTCAAAATAAAATTTCCCTTAGTTATAATTATTAAAGTAGCCAAATTATTTGTTAGATTCACCCGGATTAACGTTCCATCGTGATCGAGTGGGTGCACGCGATCCAGCAAGAAAATTTAATGTGACAACAAAATGGCCAAACGGTTGGGAAAGAGAAAAGTTGATTCAGAATGCAGGGTATTTAACCAAAAGTGGACAAGTGATTATTTTTTTGTTCAATGCAAAGAAATGGCTGTTTGCCTCATCTGTCAAGAAACAGTCTCCGTGTTCAAAGAATACAATCTGCGCCGACACTATGAAACCCGCCACAGAGACAAGTATCGCGAGTTTACAAGGCCAAATGAGAGCAGACAAAGTGTCGAAGCTAAAAAGTGGACTATCTGCTCAGCAAAATACGTTTGTATGGCAAACCCAGTTGAACCAGTCATCCATTCGAGCTAGCTTTCAGGTAGCTAAACTGATTGCAACCTGCGGTAGGCCATTCAGTGATGGTGAGTTCGTAAAGAAATGTATGAATGCTGTTGCGGAGGAGGTGTGCCCGATAAGAAAGACGTCTTAAATGCGGTGAGTCTGTCCGCAAGTACAATCACCAGACGAATTGAAGAAATGGGGTATAATATGCCCAGCTGAAGGAAAAAGTGAAAGAATTAGATTTTTTTGCATTAGCGCTGGATGAAAGTAATGACGTGCAGGACACGGCACAGCTGCTCATTTTTCTTCGCGGAGTTAGCTCAAACTTTGAAGTGTCCAAGGAGCTGGCAGCCCTAAAAACTCTCAAAGGTACTACGACAGGGGAGGATATTTTTGGTAGTGTGCCAAACGATAGAAGAGTTGGATCTAGACTGGTCTAAGCTGGCCAGCATCACGACTGACGGAGCTCCTAGTATGGTTGGCGCGTCAAGGGGACATAGTTCACACTGATTAGCCTAATACGCATGAGTAAGTAAATAATTTGATTTCAATAGCAATGAATATGAAAAAATGTCATTACGATAGTAATAATGCTCTTTTAATAGGCTATAAATCACTTGATATGTATGGTGCATAAATAATAAATTAATCTAGCATTAGGAGGCATAATACTGTAAATCCATTTAAAATCATAATAAAATCTCCACAATAAATCACTCCGGCCCATGCCATTTTCTGTTAGACTACGGCCCTCCATTATAGAAAGGAAAAATGATGTGGTCCTCATAGAAAAAAGTTTGGGGACCCCTGCTTTAAAAGGACAAAGATCCAAGCGAGTGTAAGAGTTATTTTCCAATTTCCCTGATCCAGCTAGAAGTTAAAATATTGTCAAACATGTTGGCTAACTGATTAAGTTATGACATCTCTTATACATATAGATCAGGTGGGGTTTATTCAGGCCACAGCTCTTCTGATAACATCAATATCATGTGGTCAGTGGCGAATGATCAGACTCTGGTCGCAGCCATCTCACTTGATGCAGAAAAGGCATTTGATATGGTAGAATGGGATTATCTTTTTAAGATTTTGGAAATATACGATTTCAGGAATACTTTTATTGGATAGATACATTTACTTTATAGAATCCCTGTAGCAGCGGTACAAACAAATTGATTAATTTCAGATAATTTTACTCTGGATAGGGACACCGGCAGGGTTGCCCTCTTTCCCCATTATTGTTCTGTCTAGGGCCACAACTAACAATTATTTTGATAATCGATTATTAGAATGACTATTTGACTATTCAGCGATTTATTGCAACGATTAATCATCACCTCTTAAATGATTATTCAGCTTATGCCCTGACACAAAAGGTTGTATTAAACGTGCTTACTAACAATAGAGGGGAAAAAAAAATCATCTTTTAAAAATGCCTCTAAATGACATTGACTGAATTTAAGGAAAAAACACTTTTTATTACATTTAATTCAGTATAGAAATTTACTGCAAAAACTCCTTTTGTATCAAGTGTTTTTGTCTTTTTTTCCATTTAAAATGGCCTAAAAATCCTTAAAACAATATACATTTATTTGAGAAGCAACATATGAGATATATATAGACTTGCTTTAAGAAAATGTTATATGTGTATGTGTTACGGTCCCTTGTCGTCTGCCCCGTGTTTTGTGTCACAATCCCTTGTCATCTGCCCCGTGTTTCGTGTTACGATCCCTTGTCGTCTGCACCGTGTTTCTTGTTTCGATCCCTTGTTGTCTGCCCCGTGTTTTCCGTTTCACCCTTCACCGATCACGTTCCATGTCACGTTTTCCCTGTTGTCTGCCCCGAGTCTCACTGTCCTTGTGTAAACTACACTTCCCGTCTTTCCCGGCCCTTCTCTGCGTTATTGTCCGCACCTGTCTGTTGTTTTGTCATTACCGTGTCTCTTTATTTAAACCCCGCTTTTTCCCCTTCCCTTTGTCGTTCGTTGACGTTTTCACGTTTGCGCTATATCTGTGTATGCTCTTGTTCATGTTCCCTGCAGTTTGCCCTGCTGTTTTTGTTTCCCTCTTGTGTTGCCCGTTCGAGGATTACTCAACCCTTCGTGGATGTTCACTGCCTGCACCCCTTCCTGTGTTTAACCCAGTATTTTAGTCTATGTTTTCCCATCGTGTACCATTCCTTTGTTCCTGTGTTTATTTACTTACTATTTACTTTGTTTAATAAACCGCATTTGGATCCACATTCCCCGTCTGCCTTCTCCTGCTTCACACATCCATAACAGAACGAACGACCCACTATGGATCCAGCGGTTCAACAAGCTAACTATCTACTGCTCTGCCTGAAACAAGAGGACCGACCTGTTGAAGACCACATTCTCGACTTCCTCAATCTGGCGAATGTCTCTGACTTCCTGGACTCAGCCTTGGTGGTCTTCTTCAGGGACAATCTAAACCCTACGCTGAAGGAGCGGTTGCCACAGGCGACGCGCGGCTGGACTCTCCGCGACTTCCTGGAAGCTACCCTACTGGTGTGTGGCTCTCCGTTCACTGTGGGCGTTACAGAGGAGGACCCTACCTCACCATCTACAGTGGAGTATCTTCAGCCATCCCTGGCGCCTCCTGTAACACCAGCCCCACCTGTCAGCGAGCAAACCCCCGTGCCAGTCGCGTTCCTAGAACCCACACGGTCCACTTCGTCTGCCCAGAGGAAGAGAAGACGGGCTTCCGCCTCCCGGCCCACGCCTGCCCCGGTCTGCGAGCCAGAGCCCACGCCTGCCCCGGTCTGTGAGCCTGCGCCCACGCCTGTCACGGTGAGCGAGCCTGCGCCCTCGTCAGCCACGGTCAGCGAGCCTGAGCCCTCGTCAGCCACGGTCAGCGAGCCTGAGCCCAAGCCAGCCACGGCCAGCATGCCTGAAACCATGCCGACCACGAGCAGCGTTCCAGCGTTGCCAGTCTTATCCGCCCGGAGGAAGAGGGGAAAGGAAAAGGTCTCTGCCCTCCAGTCTCCGCCTCCCGCAGCTCCATCCCCAGAACCCCCCGTGGCGCTACCCTCAGCGTCCTGCGAGCCCAAGCTCGCGCATACCACGGTCAACCAGCCAGTGCCCGTCACCTCAGCCGTCAGTGAGCCAGTGCCCGTCGCCTCAGCCGTCAGTGAGCCAGCGCCTGTAGCCTCGACCGCCCCTGAGCCAGTGCCAGTAGCCATGACCGTCCTAGAACCAGCGCCTGTGGCCTTGACCGTCCCAGAGCCAGCTCCAGCAGCCATGACCATCCAAGAGCCAGCGCCAGCAGCCATGACCGTCCAAGCGCCAGAGGCCATGTCCGTCCAAGAGCCAGCGCCAGTGGCCATGTCTGTACAAGCGCCAGCGTCTCTAGAACCTCCCGAGCCTTCCAGGGCCCCTCCCCTCGAGTCTCCCAGGACTCCGCCCCTCGGGTCTCCCAGGGCTCCGTCTCTCGAGCCTTCCAGGACTCCGCCTCTCGAGTCGCCAGGCTGACGGAGAAGGTTAATGAGTTAGAGACTCGCATCCAAACACTAGTGGAGGTCAGTGAGAATGAGAAGCCGGTAGATACTGTTTCGGATGCGAGTAGTACAGAGAGCAACATACTCGCTCATCAAAGAGACACCACTCTCCTGTTCCTGTTAGGGTTTACAATCGATTCTCCTCACTCAGTGATGCACACACAGAGAATCATGTTGAAAGAGCCCTTGTTATTGGCGATTCTATTGTAAGGAACGTGGAAAAGGAGACTCCAACCACTATAGTTAATTGCATTTGTGGGTCAGAGCGTCTGACATCAAATCAAATTTACAATTGTTGGCTAATGCTAAATGTAGATTTTCAAAAAATTTTATCCATTTCAGCACTAAGAATGTCCAGCTTCGCCAGTCGGAGATCACTAAAGATAATGTGCTGTGCGAATTTGCAAAAACTATGTCAGACACTGTAATATGCTCTGGTCCCCTCCCTGCTCATCGTGGTGATGAGGTTTATAGTAGATTAGTGTCACTGAATGGCTGGATGTCTGAGTGGTGTCTGAAGAATAAAATAGGATTTATAAACAATTGGAAGAATTTTTGGGGTAGACCTGACCTGCTAAAGAGAGACGGACTCCATCCCTCCAGGGAAGGTGCCGCACTCCTCTCTAGTAATTTGGCTCATAGTGTTAATAATGATAGTATTTGACTAACTGGGGCCCAGGTCAGGAAGCAGACAAACTGGTTAATCCGAACATCTGCTAGCTGCCTTGAGACAGCACAGGTCACATAAACTGCAACACATAGAGACTGTATCACCTAGATATCACTTCGGTTAAAGAAAATTAAAGAAATAAGCCCTGCACCATGGTACAATGATCACACTCATGCTCTCAAGAGAGCAGCTCGGAAAATGGAGCGCATGTGGAAAAATACAAAATTAGAAGTATTTCTTGGTGCATGGAAGGATAGTGTCTGTAGATACAGACAGGCACTAAAAGCTGCCAGGTCAGCATATTTTAGTAAACTCATAGAAAATAACCACAACAATCCTAGATGTTTATTCAGTACTGTGGCTAAATTGGTTAGGAATAAAGCCTCAACAGAACCAGATATTACGTCGCAGCACAAGAGTAATAATGAATTTCTTTACAGATAAAATTGAAATAATCAGAAATAAAGAAAACAGTGTCTAATAACTTTCCTCACATGCAATTTCAATCCTTCTCTGTCATAGGTCATGAAGAGCTAACAAAACTTATTGAAACATCAAAAACCACAACTTGTTTGTTAGATCCTATACCAACTAAGCTCTTAAAAGAGGTATCTCCTGTAATTTCAGAACCTCTTCTTAATATTATTAACTCCTCGCTATGCTTAGGACATATCCCAAGAAACTTTAAAATGGCAGTTATCAAACAGCTTATTAAGAAGCCACAACTTGATCCTGGAGAACTGGCTAATTATAGACCGATTTCAAATCTCAAAATACATGAAAAGGTAGTGTCCTCCCAACTATGTTCATTTCTAAAGAGAAATAGTATATACGAAGAATTTCAGTCAGTATTTAGAATTCATCACAGTACAGAGACTGCACTTATCAGAGTTACAAATGACTTGCTCTTATCAACTGATCGCGGCTGCATTTCTCTTCTAGTGCTTTTAGATCTTAGTGCTGCATTCGACACGATAGATCACGACATACTCTTGAATAGGCTGGAGAATTATGTTGGAATTTGTGGAGTTGCATTAGCATGATTTAGGTCGTATTTAGCAGACGGCTACCACTTTTTCTATGTAAATGAGGAATTGTCAAACCAAAGAAAAGTAAAATATGGAGTGCCACAGGGATCAGTTTTAGGGCCTCTGCTTTTCTCCATCTATATGCATCCCCTGGGAGATTGTGGCAGGAATCGTGGAATAAGTTTCCAATGTTATGCTGACGATACACAACTTTATATTTCTTCAAAACTTCATGAAATTTCACAATTCTTGAAATTAGCAGAGTGTATCAATGAAATAAATGGTTGGATGGCCAGAAATGTCCTTCTACTCAATTCTGACAAAACAGAGGTACTAATTATTGGACCAAAAAAACTCTAAAAATAAGCCAATATAATATAATTTTACTCTCGATGGATGTACCATTACATCATCTTCAACAGCGAAGAACTTAGGTGTTATATTTGATACCAATCTGTCCTTTGAAAATCAAATTACTAATATTTGTAGAACGGCATTCTTCCACCTCAGAAATATTGCTAAATTACGGCACATGCTCTCTGTTGCTGATGCCGAAAAACTAATTCATGCGTTCATGACCTCAAGACTAGATTATTGTAATGCATTACTGGGAGGATGTCCAGCAAGATCAATAAATAAACTTCAATTGGTTCAAAATGCAGCTGCCAGAGTGCTAACGAGAACCAAGAAATATGATCATATTAGCCCCATTTTATCATTGTTACATTGGCTACCTGTTAAATTCCATATTAATTTAAAAATTCTGTTAACTACATACAAAGATTTGAATGGTCTAGCTCCGCAATACTTAAGTGACCTTCTACCATATTCCATCACGTTCATTACGATCGCAAAATTCTGGCCTGCTAATAGTTCCTAGAATATCAAAATCCACAAAAGGAGGAAGATCCTTTTCATATTTGGCTCCTAAACTATGGAATAGTCTCCCTAACACTGTTTGAGATGCAGACACACGCCCTCAGTTTAATTCTAGACTAAAGATTCGTCTATTTAGCCAGATATACACCTAATTTATCCTCCAACCCACAATTAGTCTGCTTTAGTTGGGTCTGCCGGAACCAGAAACATTGAGCATGATCTCTAACTCTGCAATAAATGTAATGGCATCTATGCTTACATCTTTTTATTTGTTTCCCTGTCTCAACCTCGGCACTCCTATCCTGAGGTCACCAGAACCGGCTGGATCCAGCACCATTCCTGCTTCGTGTTGGACGCCACTGCTACGTGTTGCTGAATGATGATGACTAAATGCAGCCGGTGCCAGCCAAACATCACTTCAGTCTATTATGATGGACTTCAGAGGATGAAGTGATGCTAACTCCAACCATAAGACATGGGATACTTCATATGCCATTGTCTGAACCTTGGATTTAGGATGGACCACACCAAACCTCACCGAAATTGCCGGCCAAGTTAAACTGCGTTTCACATCCCTGATCTCTGCCTGCATCACCTCGGTCTATTGATGGACTACGATCTTGAAATGGAATGCATAGACTAACAATTGCCAACAAAAGCCTTCATCAGCCAATTAACAAGGACAATTGCATCTATGTGAACTTCTGCAGTTAATCCAGGATGGATGTCAAAGACATTGGTCATTAATCTTACATTTCATACACAATGTTTAAACACTGTCCCTTAACACTTACTTAGTTTAATCATTTTAAACCATGACTTTAACTATACATAAGTAATATTTACATTATATTCATGATGTTAGTCAGAGGGGAACTGGTCCCCACAGTGAGTCTGGTTTAGGGTTAGGGTGGGGTTGGTCAGAGGGGAACTGGCCCCCACAGGGAGTCTGGTTTAGGGTTAGGGTGGGGTTAGTCAGAGGGGAACTGGCCCCCACAGTGAGTCTGGTTTAGGGTTAGGGTGGGGTTGGTCAGAGGGGAACTGGCCCCCACAGTGAATCTGGTTTAGGGTTAGGGTGGGGTTGGTCAGAGGGGAACTGGCCCCCACAGTGAGTCTGGTTTAGGGTTAGGGTGGGTTTAGTCAGAGGGGAACTGGCCCCCACAGCGAGTCTGGTTTAGGGTTAGTCAGAGGGGAACTGGCCCTCACAGTGAGTCTGGTTTCTCACAAGGTTATGTTTCTCCATTAATCAACATCTTATGGAGTTTTGTGTTCCTTGCCACAGTCGCCTTCAGCTGCTCACTGGGGTTATTAATACAATTATTATTTAATTAATTCTTTTTAAACACGATTAACAATCGTATTTTATCTAATTACACAATGATGACTCATCGACATTATAGACATTCGTTTTATCGTCTGTTAATGCTGCTCTTCTGTAAAGCTCCTTTGAAACGATGTGTGTTGTGAAAGGCACTATACAAATAAAAATAACTTGACATCCACTTCCTTTCTACACGGAGGTCTCCTTACATAAATTAACATTACCTGCTAGCCAATAAAAGCTTTTCCCAGAGTGATAACAGAACTGGGTGATAACTCGTGGAGATTATGACCTGATTACCTAACTCCTGTTAGTGCAATTGTGTTTGTTCAAAGACAGCAAAGGGGACATTAGAGGCCAAAACTCAGGATTGTATATTTGTGCATGATGTGGCACTCAAATTGGGCAGTAGAGAGTTTATCTTCCACTGAGATCTAGTATACATGTGTTTGTCAGAGGTCACAACATGTGATCGGTGTCTGTCTCTAAAATAAACAGTTTGGCTATAAAAAAAAAAAATTATTATAATAATAATAAAGAAGAAAAACAAACTTGATGGGAACTTTTTGGTCAGGGAAAGATTTTTGTAAGAAAAATTCTCGAGACCAGTTTCAAAGTCAAAAGTAGGTTATATTTATTTTTGCAAAAAGGAGCAGTAACAGAGAAACACTATGCAGTTGTCTCACTGAAGTGCACCTCTCTAAGATGGATTATTTATACACAGAAAAACAGGAGTGGCTTCAAGCAACCATTTAAATATATCTTATAGTTTTGCAAGTGCTTCTGCAAGACAACAGTTTGTGGAAGTAGGTCTTAGACTTTTTCCATCCCCAATGAAGTTCAGGGCTGTTATCTTCCTCATACCCTGGGTGCCATAGAGTTCATCATTTTTGGAACATAGTGTCTTTTTCTTTAACCCAATTCATTTCAGTTACATGAATGACTTTCTATCAATTTTGCAAGCGTTTTACAGCGATATGAATTTCAGATTTTATGGTATTTTGGCAGAAAATATTGGTTGCATGGTAAAAGTTTCATGCATTTGTGAATAATAATTTGAACAGAACAGATAATATCAATGAATTAGTATCACGCTGACCATTATACGTCATACTGAACTGATGTCTTTCTATTTATGAAGGACTGGACAATGAAAAAACAGTACAGAGCGATTGTAAGCAACTTATGTCACTTTGATAGAAAGTCCTTGCATATTTATAGCTTATCTTCACCAGTTCTTAATTATTTTTCTGACTTGGACTTTTCGTCTTGTTCTGACGGAATCTTCGTAGCTTTCTCTTGACCTGCAGGTGCCGTGTGAGGAGATTCTTATTAAGAGCGACTCAATACCTTGAAGTTGCCCACCTGACACTTTGTTGGTGCTCCTTGCCCTTTCACATAATTACTTAAAAAGAAGTTAATAAAAGATAGAATGCAATATCTTGTGATTAATATATGCAGTATGAGAATATTTAGAAATAATCTTAGTGGGATGGTCATTTTTGACTGTGAACACAAAAGGTGTTAGCACAAAACAAGGATTAAATAAGCATTATCTTTAAAATGTTCAATCTCTACATTTTGTGAATAATTCCTTTAGTTGCACCCTACTTTAAAGAGATTTCACTGAAAGTGTTTGTGTGTTTCTGAAGGACAGGTTTGTCTTTTCTTGTAGATATCACGATGGCAAAATCAGCTAAATTAATTCAGCAGCAGTTGGAGAAGGAACTGTGAGTATTCACTTATTGTTTCTTTCACAATTATAATAATGTTATTCCTTATTAAAAACATAGACAAAGAAAAATGGACAACAGACCAGATAACCAAAAAGGTAATGCACATTGTGTTTAATTATGTGATAATTGTTGTGACAGGAACACTCTGCGTCTGACGCGCTCCGCTGCGCTCTCCGCTCAGGACGGGGCCGTCACAGGATCCGTGTATCTGGGGAAGAAGGGCAAAGACTTTGACTTCTCTCAGTTGCCCAATCGTGTGGAGTTTATTGAGTGCAGCGCTCGAGGATGCAAAGCTGAAGATGGAGATATTGATGCTCTGGAGAAATGTCTAGCCAAACTCTGAGGAACTGGAATTTAATTAATCCGCCTCATCACATGAAACCAATTGGTAGTAATTTCTTATTGCAAGATACGGTATATTGTCAATTCAACCAAACTATATTGGCGACCATAACTATATTTCCTTGCCCTAGTATTATCAATTAATTCTGAAAGTCAAGATTAACTTTCTCAGGTCAACAATTTCCCCATTTCATTCATGTTGTTTGTTTTGCTACAGGCAAGTGATGCTGTTATTGATATTAAAGGTAAAGTGGCTGATGAATCATTGTCTGGGTCATTAAAAGCAACTGTTAAACGGTTAGAGATGTTGCTGTAGTTTTACTGTGAACTTTGTCATGAATAACTTTTCTGGCCATACAAATTCATCACGAGTATGTCATTGAGTTTCATAAATTACTTTAATAACTTTCAATCCATTTTACTTTCCCACACCCATAAGGAACAGTGATCACACTTTTTGAGTTTATAGTTTCTCAAGCAAGTAGACGGTTGGACTGCAGCTCTGGTCGGTCACCAGAACACTGGGCTTCCCCTTCAGCACAGCTGGACAGATCCAGTTCACTTTCTCTCTGTGATTCAAACACAGTTTTGGTCCGATGTTTCCACATGTGTCTGAACTGGACAAGGCACCTTCAGCTCCCTCTTCCTCCTTCTGCTGATTCAGAGATATTGTCTTCCCTCGTGCTTTATGTCTCTTGTTATGGGTCCTCGCATGTTGCTTGTGCGTCCTTTCATTGGCCACCACAGCGTCTTCACTGAGGTCCCATAGAGACACGAGTCCATCATTCCCACCTGTAGCGAGCCAGTACGGGTGCGACAGGAAGTCGATGAAGTGCGCCTGCGATGCCCCCTGACTGTGAGCTTTGAACATGCCTCGTTTCCACAGCCGCGAGTCTCCAGACACGCGCAGGAGATGCACGCAGCCATCTTCGGCCGCGCACGCAAACACATTACCACAGGATGTGACGCTGACACAGTGAGCAAGTGGTGGGTTGAACATCTGTCCTGCGGTCTGCGGTGGGGTGTTGTCCTGAAGCGCATCTGTGAGACTGAACGACCAGCGTGGACGAACCTTTGGCAGATTCCACAGAATCACCTGCAGATGAACACAGCAACAGGTCAAAGGTCATCATAAGCGATCACACTTTCATCTGTTAAGATGTTGCATTTATGAATAAATTTGTCTTAAAATCTGGTTTGATCATCTAAGTTACAATAATGAACAAACAATCTGTTTTGACTAATAACACAAATTATTGTATTGTTCTTGTACATACGGAATACATCATTCAAACATTCACAGTGTAGGTTGGAAAAAATAAGAGAACCCCTAGTCTTATGATGGCGATGTGAGTTAGAGCTACTTATAAATAGCACTCAAACATTTTGAGTTATTAGTGCTATTCACAAGAAGCATCTGCTGACGTGGACCATGTCTCGCAAAAAAAGATCTCAGAAGAATTATTGCTTTGCATGAAGTTGGAAAGGGTTACAAAGATATCCTGAAGAGTTTAGATATTCATCTGTCCACGTTTAGACAAACTGTCTATAAATGGAGATGATTTAGTACTATAGGTACTCTCACTAGAAGTGGCTGTTAGATATTCATCTGTCCACAGTTACACAAACTGTCTATAAATGGAGATGATTTAGTACTATAGGTACTCTCAATAGAAGTGGCCGTTAGATATTCATCTGTCCACAGTTACACAAACTGTCTATAAATGGAGATGATTTAGTACTATAGGTACTCTCACTAGAAGTGGCTGTTAGATATTCATCTGTCCACAGTTAGACAAACTGTCTATAAATGGAGATGATTTAGTACTATAGGTACTCTCACTAGAAGTGGCTGTTAGATATTCATCTGTCCACAGTTACACAAACTGTCTATAAATGGAGATGATTTAGTACTATAGGTACTCTCACTAGAAGTGGCTGTTAGATATTCATCTGTCCACAGTTAGACAAACTGTCTATAAATGGAGATGATTTAGAACTATAGGTACTCTCTAGAAGTGGCTGTTAGATATTCATCTGTCCATAAATGGAGATGATTTAGTACTATAGGTACTCTCACTAGAAGTGGCCGTTAGATATTCATCTGTACACAGTTACACAAACTGTCTATAAATGGAGATGATTTAGTACTATAGGTACTCTCTCTAGAAGTGGCTGTTAGATATTCATCTGTCCACAGTTAGACAAACTGTCTATAAATGTAGATGATTTAGAACTATAGGTACTCTCTAGAAGTGGCTGTTAGATATTCATCTGTCCATAAATGGAGATGATTTAGTACTATAGGTACTCTCACTAGAAGTGGCCGTCCAGCTAAGATGACTGAAAGGGTTATGAAGTTATCCTGAAGAGTTTAGATATTCATCTGTCCACAGTTAGACAAACTGTCTATAAATGGAGATGATTTAGTACTATAGGTACTCTCACTAGAAGTGGCCGTTAGATATTCATCTGTCCACAGTGAGACAAACTGTCTATAAATGGAGATGATTTAGAGCTATAGGTACTCTCACTAGAAGTGGCCGTCCAGCTAAGATGACTGAAAGGGTTATGAAGTTATCCTGAAGAGTTTAGATATTCATCTGTCCACAGTTAGACAAACTGTCTATAAATGGAGATGATTTAGTACTATAGGTACTCTCACTAGAAGTGGCCGTTAGATATTCATCTGTCCACAGTGAGACAAACTGTCTATAAATGGAGATGATTTAGTACTATAGGTACTCTCACTAGAAGTGGCCGTTAGATATTCATCTGTCCATAAATGGAGATGATTTAGTACTATAGGTACTCTCACTAGAAGTGGCTGACCAGCTAAGATGACTGAAAGGGTTATGAAGTTATCCTGATGAGTTTAGATATTCATCTGTCCACAGTTAGACAAACTGTCTATAAATGGCGATGATTTAGTACTATAGGTACTCTCTAGAAGTGGCTGTTAGATAGTCATCTGTCCATAAATGGAGATGATTTAGTACTATAGGTACTCTCACTAGAAGTGGCCATCCTATGACTCAAAGGGAACACTGCAGAATGATTAATGAGGTAAAAAAATAAACCTAGAGTTACAGATGAAGACTTGAAGGAATCACTGGAACTGGTTAACATCTCTGTTCATGAGTCTACTATACAGAAAACATTAAACAGGCAAAAACATTGCTGCACACCAGAAGTTTGCCAAAGACCACTTTGACACTCCACAGCACTACTGGAATTTTTTTTTTGACTGATTGACTAAGGTTGAACTGTTTGGGAAGAACATGCAGCACTATGTATGGCGTAAAAAGGGCACCACATGCCAACATGAAAACATCATCTCGACGGTGATGTACGGTGGAGGGAGCATCATGATTTTGGGCTGCTTTGCTGCTTCAGGGCCTGGACCACATGACATCATTGAGGGGTAAATTAATTCCCATGTTTATCAAGATATCCTACAGGATAACATCAGGTTGGCTGTTTCTAGCTGAAGCTCAGTAGAAGTTGTGTGATGCAGCAGGAAAATGACCCAAAACATTGAAGTAAATCCACTACAGAATGACTTCAAAAAAGAAAATCCACCTTTGTCACACAAACCTTCATGGATCATTTACCTGTGTGGTGTTTGAGTCTCACCTGCATGTCAAGTCCAGCGGACACTAAACTCTGAGGTCTGTGTGGCCGGAACGTCACAGATGAGCAGATGTTTGTGTGTTTCTGCAGCGTCCTGGTGACGTTTTGAAGCTGTAGATCGACTATCCGTACGGCTCCAGAATCATCGGCCACAGCGAGCGTGTCACCCGTCTCGTTCACAGACAGACAGTTGATCTCGTCTTCGCCCGCGCCCTGCACATCTGTCACGGCTGACTTCAGATTCCTGCCATCCAGCACACTAACAGTCTGTCCGTGAGAAGCGTACAGCAGCGTAGGCACTGACGGTGAGAACGCCACACATGTGACATCATCGGAGCTTATGTGCAGTTTGGACAGTTGCAATCCGTCATGATTCCACATGGTCAGTTCACCTGATTCGGCTCCAGTGGAGATCAGCTGCTCTGATCCATGTGAGACTGCAGCGCAGAGTACGGGTGTCATGTGACCGCCGGACCAACTGTTTGACATCATCATCTACACACACACACACACAAAAACAAACAAAAAACACACAGACACATGCATGCATGTTACTGACGTGTTTATGTGTGTAAGTGCTTAAAGTAACGTTTGGCAGTCATTTTTGAGCAAAATACATTTTCCTGAAACAGATCAACTTTATCTGAGCAGTACAAGACTTGCTGGCTTTTCCTCCATTAGCCATCTGAACAATCAAAAAAAAATTTAAACATTGGTCTTGATTCGATAAGTCTAAGTGGTCGTAAAAATAAATTGCTATTCGCGGTCACGTGCATACATGATCTGGTGAGACTATAAAATGTATTTGTTTTTTTGACAAATGTAACAAAAAACAATGCTCTGTCACAATGCTAAACACACAGAAATGAAGGGGTGAGATGATAACACTCGAAATTAGAGATGCACCGATTGCCGAATTCGATTTCCGATTTTTTGCAAGTGTGACCTGCCAATACCGATTTTACCGATGCCGATTTTCTTTCTAAGAACTATTATTGACCACATATACAAACAAAATCTACCTTTCTTCAATGCTAAATTTTATTTTCATAATAAAATAAATGATTAAACATTACAATTTCCCCCAAACTGCACTAAGTTACAGGATCTTCTCTCACTTAAACAACTCAAAAAATAAAGTGCTCTGTGACTGGAAAGAGGTAGAAATAACAATGAACTGCAAATAAGTTGCTTTATATAACAGATGTCATTTCCCACTATTTTTATAAATGGACCTTTTTCTCTTTATTACTCGTCTAACAAAACAATTCCAAAGATCTGAAAAACTGAAGTGTCCAATACGCTCAACTTACGTTAGATGTCCAAATATCAGTTGTAAAACTGAGCACTGCTTCAGGAACGGCTTGCATACCTGTCAACACTCCCGTTTTTCCCGGGAGTCTCCCGTTTTGTTATTTCGCCCAAAAAAACTCCCGTAATTTGTATGGCCTAAACCACGTTATATGAATAATCACATCAATATATTATTCCAAGGTGGTCCAGTTGCCAGATCTTGAATGAAACGCATCCTGCTCACACAATCGACACATCATACACATTACAAATCATTTGTGACCTCAACCTGGCAACCAAAACCCATTTGCGCTGTTGATATCTGCGCCGGCAGGAGACGCGGGATGTTAAATCAAGCATCACTGGTAGAGGGGAGGAGAAGAATCAGCTGGTGCTCCGGTGAAAAAAACAAAATATACATGTACATTTAACAACAGCTGGATGGAAGAATTGAATTTCATATCCCGAAGCCATACCGACAATGCCCACGCCTTTTGCAATGTGTGTCGCACTGATTTTAATATCGGACGGAGGGAAAAATTACGTTAAATCACAACGGCACAATTTGTATGTATTTAGCCTGCCTCTGCCATCCAGCACCCCCCTTCCCCTCTCCCGGATTTGTGTACCCAAATGTTGACAGATAACAGGCCGCGTGTGTGACATGACACGAGATTAAACGATTCGGGCAACACGACGTCGGAAAGTACCTCCTACTCCGTATCGAGGAAATGTATCAGATTTCTGAACCCTCAGTCCTCAACTATGGAGAACAGCTGGTCATCCAGGACCATGAATTCCATAATTTTCCTCGTAATTGCTTTGGTCTTTTCGCTGCTCATACCAAGGAATGATAGGAGAGGCTGCTGACTTGTGGCTGGCTCTGAGCTCTGGCTAGCTTTAGCCGCTTTCACTTTTTTAGCTTCTTTTTTAAAATGGGCATTTTCAGCTGGGTGATGGTGTTTTCAATGTCTAATTAGGTTTGTTGATCCGAAATTTATTGTGGTGGTTCCCCCACGGTTTACTTTGGCCTTACAATCATTACACATTTCGAACTTTATGTATTCTTCACTCACAGTGACAAATCTTCCACGCCAATGACATGTTTACGTGCGGCTGTAACGTTATTGCCTGCGCCGCTGGCAACAAAACGGACCGGCTTGGAATCGGACAGACATGAGGCTGACCGGCCGGTCACCGATCCGGGCATGCGGAAAATCGGCTAATTCCGGTCCCTGGCCGGTCGATCGGTGCATCTCTACTCAAAATGCTTACACACAGAACTAGGGCATCATTAAGTGGAGCTCTAACCCCATATTATGGTCATTGTTGGCATTACAAGTCATGTGTTGTTTTCCAGCCGATGACAGTAATCTGACACACACATTTGCCAATTACATATTTACTATAGAAAGTTTGAAATAGCCAAATGTTTACTCTGATTCTTCTGTTTTGTACTGTAAATGAATTTCATAATTCTACAGTTAATTTCTGTCTAGATGTTCATTTTTTTGACATTATGCATTTACTTTGAGTTACTACATTTTTATGTTTGAAATAAATGATTGGTTGAATGATTATTCTGTGTTTTCTCTTTGTAACATCATGGTCAGGTTTGATTGCAGCATAATGACATTAACTGCAAAAACTGACACTTCGAATCAATTTTAAAATCTAAACTTTGACAAATAATAGTTTGATAGTGTCTAAATATATATCCATATGCATATCTTGTGATAAAATATAACATTAGGATACAATAAGCCATCAGACTACACAGTAGGTGAATATAGTCATCAATATAGCTAGGGATGCACCGATTGGTAAATTCTGTGCCGATAGCGATGTTTGTCCGATACAGCGGTGCATCCCTAAATATAGCAGCTGTTACTGGCATGACATGATTTTCAAGTCATATAATTTATATTTTGTTCACCAGATGGCAGCAATCTGTCTCCAATTTATGTCACAATCTCATATTTTCTTTATGCTTCAGCTTATAGAAGTGTCGGTTCTCAATTTTTAAAAACAGCTTTTTAACAGCTAAAACTTATTTGTAATGGTAACATTTAGAATTGTACATGCAAATAAGATCAAAATAGCATAAGATACCAAAACAAATTGATAATTGTATTATTTGTACTTTAGGAAAGTGGAAATGGTATCATCATCATAAAAAACGGTTATACATATGACTCTTCTGGTCAAAAATGACGTGAATACCAAAGGGAGGTGCCATTTTTTGGTAATATTTTTTTTTCAATACTATAAGAGGATTAAACATGTCAATTCTGTCGTCACTCGAAGAATCTTCATGCAACTCTAAAATGTAATTTGTGTACAGACTGAAAACTGGTGTGTTGTGGACATGATGTACAGAATGGAGAATGAGATTTGACAACTGTGGTGGACAGGATGATTATCAGTCAATAACTATTTATATTTCATTTTGTTTCTTACACAAAATTCCTATATCATTTAGAAGACTTGGAATATATCACACAAGTAATATGGACTACTTTCATACTTTCCATGTTGCACAGACCAAAAACATTTTTTGATAGATTTTACAGCTGCTATTTTAATTGTGATTTTAGCAAATGTTTTTCCTTAACTTTCTAAAAGTCACTTCATGAGAGAGAAATGGCATAAATCATGTTTGAGTGAACTATTCTTTTTAACTAACTTTTCAAACATTAAATCGATAAGTTAATTTTAGATACTGTAAAATTAGAGAAATTATCAGAACAAGAATAAGAACTATGAATAAAACAGTTCACTTAATACTGAGCAGCACTCGTGTGCTTTATATGTGTCTGTATATAAACGTGTTTATACGGATTTCATATCCGTTTTTTATATAAAAAAAATCAGAAAACGCGAATGTTTTACTTCTTTTACAGCAATGACATTGAACGGGAAGACTCTTAAATACATCAGTTCAAAACATCATGATAAATTATAATTATTATTATTCACAAACCTGTTTAATGAACCGCTGTCACCTCTGTCGCCTGCTGATTGCGTCACAGATACGCAGTCTTGTGTAGATGACGTCAGGCATATGGTACCTTTTAACTTTAATGAAAATAATAATGCATAGAATTATTTATTCTGTGAAACATGTATTTGAACATTTCAAATTGAATATTGATTACTCTTGTTAATTCTGTAATAATGAAAAAGAAACACATTTTCATTTATTCTTTCATTGTGTTTACACATAGATGCTTTGGGTTGATGTTGAAAATCGAATTAAAAGGAAGCTCAATATAGATGTAAAACTGGGTGGACTGATATAATGATATATGTTAATGACTATGGGATAGAAAAGGATAAGCATATATCATTTAATTGTTAGTTTTAATGGGGAAGTTTCATATACATAAAATGAAGTGGTCTGCAATACTGCAATATTTTGTATAAGTGTAAAAATAAAAAAAAAGGTTCTAGGGCTTGTAATATTGTTTGCAAATTCAAAATTGATAGATAAATGACACCTTATCCTTTTGTTTGTTTGTTTGTGTTGTTCTATAGTACTCTGGCATTTTTATATTTATTTGTTGAATTTTCTTATTATTTTAATAACTGAACCCTTTGTATCTGAGATGGAAGTCATGCAATGTTAATTGTGTGGAATTTTCTCCGGATGTTATGTTTAAATAAAATAAAAAACTTGAATGAATATATACAGATTTAACCGTCATTTCATTTACCATATGCAGAAGCATTGCAACATGCTCTCTGCACGAGTCACTCTTTGGTATTAAAGTTCTCCTACACATCACTCATTTGCTCCATCACCAGGTTTCAGTAAGGACGTGGTTTGGGGAAATCACGCTCGTAGATGCAACGCTGCAAGTTTATTTATATAGCACAATTTATACACAATGGCAACTTAAATTGCTTTACATAAAAAATATTTTTAAAAATAATTAAATATATATATATATACAGTTGAAGACAAAATTATTAGCCCCCCTATGAAATTTCAATTCTTTTTCAAATATTTCCCAAGTGACGTTTAACAGAGCAAGGGGATTTTAACAGTATTTCTTATTATAGTTTTCCTCTGGAGAAAGCCTTATTTATTTCAATTTGCCTGGAATAAAATAATTATTAATTTCTTTTTTAAAAACGGCTAAGGTCAATATTATTAGCCCCCTTAAGAAATCACCGTTCCCACAGTGAAACATGGTGGTGGGATTATAATGCTGCGGGGATGTTTCAGTGCGTCTGGAACTGGGAATCTCATCAGGGTAGAAGGAATCATGAAAAAGGAAGAATACGAGAAGATTTTGAAAGACAACCTCAGGCAATCTGCAACAAAACTTGGTTTGGGTCGACATTTCATCTTCCAGCATGATAACGACCCAAAGTATACCTCACTTCTGGTGAAGAACTACCTCCAAACGAGCAAAGTGAACGTCCTTGACTGGCCTGCACAAAGCCCAGACTTGAATCCCATAGAAAACCTGTGGGCCACACTGAAGAATAGAGTTCATGCCAGGAGACCAACAAATCTGGAGGAGCTTGAGAGATATGCTGAGGAGGAATGGGCTGCGACTCCTCAGGAGAAATGCCTAAAACTTGTTGAGAACTACAACAAACGACTAAAGGCTGTTTTCAAGCAAAAGGGATACACTATTGACTATTAACATCAGATGGCTAATCATTTTGTCTTCAACTGTATATATATATATATATATATATATATATATATATATAATTTTAATAATATATTTTTCCAGTATACTGAGTAGGTGTGGCACAGAACACCTCCACCTATTCTTGTGGTGCCAGATCTGTTCAAAACTGCAGATGACTTCATAATGCTCCTTGATATTCACTTCATTTTGGATGTGAAAATGAAACAAAAACTGAATATACAACTTTCTGTTTGTTTTTATTTTATTTTAGTTAGTTGTCAAGGCAAGATTTTTCAATTTGGGATCATTTGTTTATTTTTAATCTAATATTCATATCTTATTTTATTTCAGTAAATTAACATGTTTTTTAATTAGTTTAGTTTTGGTTAACAATAAAAACCCTTCTCAGGACATATTTCAGTGATATCTTTCAGTGAGAAGGAACATTTTCTGCATACTTCTCTAAAAAAATAGCTTAAAGCTATTTGGAGTGGTGGTGGTTTAGTGGTCTAAGCACATAACTGGTAAACTGGTAATCAGAAGGATGCTGGTTCAAGCCCCACAGCCACCACCATTGTGTCCTTGAGCAAGGCACTTAACGCCAGGTTGCTCCGGGGGGGATTGTCCCTGTAATAAGTGCACTGTAAGTCGCTTTGGATAAAAGCGTCTGCCAAATGCATAAATGTAAATGTAAAGCACCTTTAATTAGTCAACTCATTTTTATTTTTAATTGCTCTTTTCACACACATCATTTCAAAGCAGCATTAAGAGATTACAGACATTACAGCTTCTTTTTCTTTAAAGTCATCACTGTGCAGTTTGATGAAAAAACGTGATTGAAGATTATGCCTTAAAAATGATTTATCTTTAGACCCCCAGTGAGCAAGCTTAAGGTGACTGTGGCAAGGAACACAAAACTCCATTAGACATTTACATTTATTCATTTAGCAGACACTTAATCCAAATCGACTTCCAAAAGAGGAATAATACATCATGAGCGATGTATCTTAATGAGACAGCAGTACGAATAGTGCTGCTTTATAAAGTTTCACTAGTATCAGAATGGTAGTATCCAAGACAGATTAGAGTGCAACAAGAATATACTGTATATATAAATATATTATTATTTTATGAGTGCATAGTTAAGTGCACATGGAAAAGATGTGTTTTAGCTGTTTTTTGAAGATCGAGAGTGAGTCAGCTTCACGGATGGAGTTGGGTAGGTCATTACACCAACGTGGTATGATGAAACTGAGAGTCCGGGAAAGTGTTTTGGTGCCTCTTTGTGTTGGTACAACAAGGCGTCGTTCCTTAGCCGACCGCAGGCTTCTGGCAGGAGTGTAGATCTGCAGAAATGTTTTTAGGTATGCTGGAGCAGACCCAGTGACTGTTTTGTACGCCAGCATCAGGGCCTTGAATATAGTACATGCATGAACCGGCAGCCAGTGGAGAGAGACAAAGAGTGGTGTAACATGTGCTCTCTTAGGTTCATTAAAGACCAGACGTGCAGCTGCATTCTGGATCATTTGCAGAGGTCTGATAGCATATGCAGGAATTTCTGCAATGAGAGCATTACAGTAGTCCAGTCTAGTTATGACAAGTGACTGAACGAGCAGTTGTGTGGCATGTACAGAGAGGAAGTGTCTTATCTTCCTGATATTGTAGAAGCTACATGATCGTGCTGTCTTTGAGATATGGTCTGTGAAATTGAGTTGGTTATCGATGGTTACCCCTAGATTTCTGACCGTTTTGGAAGGCGTTATTGTAGTTGCACCCAGCTGCACGGTTGTTTTCAACAGCAGGGTTGGCTGGAAAGACAAGGTGTTTGGTCTTGGCTGGGTTGAGTTGCAAGTGATGTTTCTTCATCCAGCCAGAGGTTCAAGCAGTCACTGTGGTGTCGTTGGGCTGAAAAGACAAGTAGAGTTGCGTGTCATCAGCATAGCAGTGGTAAGAGAAACCATGTGACTGAATGATTGGTCCCAATGATGTTGTGTATATGGAGAAGAGACAGACAGCAGGGCAGTCTCAGTGGAGTGTCCACTTTTGAAGCCTGACTGCTTCTCATCTTGTTCTGTGAGAGATAGGCAGAGATCTGATTGAAAACTGCCCTTTCAAGTTTTTTCACAATGAATGGGATGAGAGACACTGATCTGTAGTATTCTACTTGTGTGGGGTTAAGTGCAGGTTTTTTTAAGCAGCAGGGTTACTTGAACCTGTTTAAATGTAGTGGGGAAAATGCCTGTAAGTAGAGATGTGTTAATTATGTGTGAGAGTGCAGATAGGATGGACGGAGAGATGGCTTGGAGAAGGTGGGAAGGAATAGGGTCAAGGGGACAGGTGGTAGGGTGTTTGGAGAGGAGGAGTTTAGAGACTTAAGGAGTTTAGATAAGATGTTGGTTAATAGAGAAAAATAACCTTGGGGAAAACCAGGCTCACTGTGGTGTCCTGTTCCCCTCTGATTAAACAACATGAATAAGATACCAATATTAGTTATTTATGTACAGTACACATCACAATTTAAAATGATTAAAATAAGTATGTGTTATTGGCCAATGTTTAAACAAAATTATTGTATTAACTGTAAGATGGTGGTGGTGTAGTGGGCTAAAGCACATAACTGGTAATCAGAAGATTGCTGGTTTGAGCCCCACAGTCACCACCATTGTGTCCTTGAGTAAGACACTTAACTCCAGGTTGCTCCGGGGGGATTGTCCCTGTAATAAGGGCTCTGTAAGTCGCTTTGGATAAAAGCATCTGCCAAATGCATAAATGTAAATGTAAGATTAATGAACAGTGTCTAGAATGAATATCCTGAATTAACTGCAGAAGTGCAAACAGATGCATTGTCCTTTGTTATCTGGCTGATGATGGCTGCAATTAATTTATTATCTATGTATTCCATTTTAAGAGTGTAAGTCCACCCTTTGACCAAGGTGATGCAGGCAGAGGTCAGTAATGTGCACTGCAGTTCGACTGTAAGCTTGTGGCAGATTAATTTTGGTCCATCTTAAATCCAAGTTTCAGGCAGTGTCCAGTGATGTATACCATGTCTGACGGTTGGTGGTCAGGCATCAGTCCATCCTCTGTGAAGTCCATCTTAGTAGAATGAAGTGGTGTCTGGCTGGCACAGTCTGCAGTTAGTAGTCATTGCTTAGCAACACATACACAAAATGTAATTCTGTCTTGTGGAACAGAACACTCTTACTTCTATTCACTCCTCCTGGTCTATGTCCCAACATGCTCTATGTGGTCAATGAGAGAGCAGCGACTGGTGATCACGTCGCAAAGAGGAACAAAGTTAATTTCACTATCATTCAGTGAAGGAATAGAAATGTCTTTATATATATATCTTCCCTTGGCTCATTCTTTAGGAAGCATGGCATTTCGTATCATTTTTATGCTGATGATACACAGATGTACCTCCCTATGAAGTCTGGTGATGATTTATCTATTAAATCTCTTTTGAGTGTTTGGAGGATGTACAATGCTGGATAAACAAATATTTTGGTAACACTGTATATGAAGCCCATTATGTATAATGCATTATAACTGCATTATACTGAATTCATAATGTCTCATAATACACCTTTGTTGTAGAACTCCCTGCCTTCCCTACTAAAGAGGAAGCGGGCACCGGGTGTACAATACACGTAGACTATGTATACACGTGTGTTTAATGGTTACTCAGTATATTGTGTACAGTATGTTATGTTCTCCTGTCTCAGTGTTTAGGGACAACACACAACACAAAGACTTTCATTATATCATTATACTTGTAAATGGTGTAGTAACAATAGATTGATTTGAATTGATTATATCTGGTCATTTACATGTACATTTATTTCTTTATTCACACCATAGTCAATTCTGATGTGAAAAAGTGTTCAGTGTTCACAAGACTTTTCAATAATCTGACAGGACATCCCAATCACAATCACTTTGAAGTTTCTCCCTCTGATGAAAACGTTTTCATGCAAGTCTAATTGAAACAGCATAAGATGAAGTCAGGGCCGGATCAATGTAAATATGCTGGAATGTTAGACACCTAATAACAGTCACATTTTTTTAGTCCAACACATTCATTTTCCAAGAATAGATCTTCACAATGCTCAGAATACTGAAAATATAATTGGAGTGTATAATGAAGTTATCTAAAAACATACAATAACTTTAATAAAATTTGTTTAAAAAATAACAGTGCAAAATATTGATTGAAATTCAAGCATTACTCCTAAAAAAGCTATCTTTACCATCTTGTTGATGACCAAATTGCATGTCAAATATAACAGGTAAAATGAGTGTTAAATCTCTTTTTTGTATGGTGTGGTTGATATAAGTGTATTTTGATGGCGTAAAACGTCTCAACCATGTTACCAAATCTACCCTGATAAAGGAAATAGAAAAACAACAGGTCACATGACACTACCACGTGGTGGCGTAGTGGCTAAAGCACAGGGCTGTTAATCAGAAGGTCACAGGTTCTAACCTCACGGCCACCACCACTGTGTCCTTGAGCAAGGCACTTAACTCCAGGTTGCTCCGGGGCGATTGTCCCTGTAATAATTGCACTGTAAGTCGCTTTGGATAAAAGCGTCTGCCAAATGCATGAATGTAAATGTAAACAAGAAATGACATCCTCTAGACATTTGTTAACAGTATGCCCAGAAGAAAGTAAGTGCCTCTGACTATTTTCTATATTCTTTATCATCTTTTCAGCATTTGGTGCCTCTGTCCATCTTAACAACTCAACCCTATTACATTATGAGTGTAAAAGGGTACTTATTTAAAAGTTTTCATTTAATAAATATGACTGTCATGTTCTTGACAGAGACATTTAATTCCTTAATTAGTGTCT